>NW_026269674.1:7955-10251 GCF_000697945.3 Frankliniella occidentalis | reverse complement strand
AGGGGGGTGAGAGGGAGAACAAAGGAGGTGGTCTCTGCCATACATAGGCCTAGGTAAGAGGGAGTGGGGAGCGGCGGGAAGGGAGGGGAGGGGAAGAGAGCGACCGTCGACTGCAAAAAGAGAGTCCAAGAGTCCCAAAGGTTCCGTGCCCGCGTCCCAAAACACTCACCACTTGTTAAAAAAACACTCACAACTTCACAAAGAATTCGTTGTGCAGCATTATAGCAAATTGCACGACTGTTGACTACGAAGGGGTGTTGTCATTACAAAGTTGTTCCGTTGTCGATTAAGTTTTGGGAAATCACAACATATTTTTACCAGGAGAGCGGTAGTAAGAATTAGCACTTGTTGTCAGAGTTGAACTAAATCAGTAAGAAAGAACCGAGCAGAATATAATGCGGTAAAATGAGCATTTCTAGAGTATTCGGGAGGGGACTACCCGTTAACAGGTCTGCACACAACGTCCCCCCCCCCACTGCAGGTGTGTAGAGAGAGGACATGGACATAGAGGGAGGAGGGAAGAAGGGAGGAGATTACAGTGGGCAGGGAGGGGGTCAGTAAATGACCTCACACTATTCTGCCTTCCTCTGCAGGGCAGGTGAATCGCGGCAGCCTTTGTCTCGGCGCCCGGCAGGTATGCACACCCCGGACCCACACACCAGTTGTGTGTAGCGGGTCACCTACCCCTCCGTCTGCAGGCGCTCTGTCCACAGACAACTCCCACATTACGAGAAACCGAGAAACAAGTCAAAAATTACCCACCTCACCACTGGTTCGAAACTCGGGTTCAAGTTTTTAAATTTTACTGCCAACAACCTATCAGTTGTTTTTTTTACCAAGTAGTGGAGTGCGATTACGCCCGTGCGGAGGAACGGATATGCGGCCGCAAAAGCACTCCGGCGTGCTTAGGCAGCGGCGCGTTTTTCAAACGTGGGAAAGCGGTTTGGTGAGAAGAGAGACAGAGAGGCAGAGAGAGGGAAAGAGAGGTAGTGAGAAAGAGAGAGAGAGAGAGTGGTCGGGTCCATGAATTCTGCACCAGGCCCCTCGTTGGCATGCCCTCTCCCTTCAGTAATGCCGGACGTCGTCTGCCCGCCCCGTTTTTTTCTTCCCAAACGTCTCTCAATTTTTTACCACATCAACATCATCCCCGCAGGATCAGCAGTTAAGGATGTAGGTGCGTAGATAGAACAAGGAGTTCGAGGTCAGCCAATAGCATCGCCGGATTTCGGAGCGGCAAAACCAAGCACAAATAACAGTGTCGAATAATTTTGAAAGTAAACTTTTAAGAAGTCATTTTACTTGTATCGAATCGCCAGTTTTTCTTCTTTCCTAGATCTAGCCAGCAAAACAGATTCGGTAGAGCGGGGCAGGATTCTGATGTGGCAACAAACGCGCGCTTTCTAGGCCAGGTTTGAACTAGCGTTGTTGTTGGTTGTTATTCTGTGTTCATCAGAGAGAGAAAATAGGGGTGGGGGAAGGGGGCTTTGGCGTCGTGCTGTGCATGAGTTTGCAGCCACAGCTACGCGTGGCCTTAATGGCGACAAGAGCGCACCGCCATGACACTTAAAAGGCCGCAGACAAGAACCTCATTGCCGCACCACATGCTCTGCACGGCCAGAAAATCAAGACTCGTGACACGTAAAAAAGGTTTGGGCCACAACAATGAATAACACGCAAACGTAGTAGAAAGAAAAGACGTACAGGGAAGGAGACTTTAAGAACACTCGTCGTCTCTTAAGGGTTGCGGCGTTGGCGGACAGGCGACACCTCGCTCGCCTGAAGACGTTTCACCAGTACCAGGCCAAGGCAAAGTAAGTGCAACCTGATACACTGGCAGCCACTTACCCGTCTGCTCTCCATTCTAGGGCGCGACGTATCCCATGTCTCTCATGAATACTAATGCACGGGGTGTTGGAAGAGTCTAAAATTATGAAGATAAGGGGAGAAGAGGGGAGGGCGTAGGTGGCCAGTGTGGTGGATATAGGGCTTCGGCGGAACGGGGCCAAGAGGAGAGAAGAGGGTGGGGGACGAGGTGTAATCCAGCTGATGAGACGCGCGTGCACAGCTGTGTAATAGATAAGGACTTCCTTCAACACACACGACGCAAAAGCAAAGTAATGGCGCATGTACACTCTAAATGGGGAGGGACAATTTTTGTACCTTAGTTAGATGTGTCTTTGAGCACATCTTCATCAGATACAAATTTGTCTGTACAGAGGTACAAAGTGTACCTAGGCTAGGTACAAATGTTATATTTTGTATGTGACTTGGATGCAAATTTGCATTTGGTTTAGAT
>NW_026269674.1:5218-7391 GCF_000697945.3 Frankliniella occidentalis | reverse complement strand
GTTGGGGAATGGAAGGGGTGGGGTTGGGCGGCGGTGAGCCGGGGGAAATGAAGTGAGGTTGAGAATGGCGCGGGCGCAGGAGGACTGTCTTAGGGATTTGCAAAATAGAGTCGCCCCCAAATCCCCATCGACGTCGCTGCCGAGGCAAGCCACCCCCACTCTCTCAGCCGCCGCCGCCACCACCACGAGCTGCTGGGCCGCTCTGCACCTGCGATTCAAAAGCAATCTGTGTCTCCTCCGGAGCGCCAACCTGTTATAACCCCGGGGGTCCATTATCGTCGAACGCGGAGGAAAAAAAGTTTTGCAGAGAAGCAGAGCAAACGGTGCGGGGAAATCGAATCCGCTGCAACGTACAAAAAGTACTCCCGACGCGAAATATTCAGCTAGCGACACTGCACAAGCAGCAGCAGCATCATCATCAGCGTCGTCGGCACTCAGCAGCGGTCCACGACCATGGTCGCGTCGATCCCGCGGCAAACAGATAACTGAGCAGTCGCCATCGCATGAGCCGTGCTTGCCGCGCCCAGGCCGGGCCGGCGCTGCGGCCAGACCGCAAACGGACGCACCACTGTTCCCACTTGCCCTGCTCTGTGCCGCCGACCGGTTGCCCGTCAAGGCCGCGGCACACCCCATCCCACCCCCACCTTATTTGCCGATCGCAAATAATTAGCCGCAATTGTACACGGGACGAGCCCCACGGCGCGGCAAGGCGAGCTCCGATACAATGCTAAATAGACAAAGGTAGATGTACACCGGCGTAAATTGCTCGCATCAGTCCGCTTTCGTGAGTGGTAATAGTTGCTCTTAAAACAGAATCAAACCAAAAAATATCAACGATCACATTAACGACGCAAAACATACTGATATGTGAGAGTGCATATTGCACATTTATTGCAATCCAGCTACTGTAGAGGTGTATGCCCGCAAACCTCGCCGCTACCAACCACCACAGCATTGTGCACCATCACCGCCAACAACGTATGCGCGGTGGTACGCGAAGGTCAGCGCATGACTCACTGACTCTCTCCCACTCCCTCTCTCGGGAATCACCACCCCGTGCTAAAACCGCACCTGCGAGTCCCTGGCCCGCCCTACCGTACACCACACACAACGGGCAAGGCTAACAAACCGCCGCCACTCCACAATCACATTCCGTGCATTGTTTACACTACGCGCTGTGTGACAATGGCGGGGATTGCCATTATTGGCCAATATGACGCGTATTGGAGCGATATTGCGTTGCGGCCGCGCGCCACGCCACGGAGACAGAGAGGGCCCAGCGCCAAGCCCAGCGCCCACCCGGGCGGCGCTAGTGTTGTTTAATGGGGACCGCCTCACCTCAGGGGAAGCGGGAGGGAGCTCGCCATAGTGGCATGGCCAGGTCGGAGGGACTCGGCTAATGCTGTCCCCAGAGGATCTCTGCACACTCAAAGCTCGCTTCGAAAGGCCGAGAGCAGACTGCGGGTGGCGGGCGGGCCCGTACACACAGCAGACACGAAAAGCAGATAGCCAGACGCTTGGACACTTTCTCTCTCTCTACCCGCGCCGCGACCTTTCTCTAGTTTCCACCAGCCAGCAGTTTTCCGCCCACGTGACCCTACCAAAATCTTGGCAGTACGTCAGTGCGCGCGCCGCTCTCTCTGCGCAGCAGCAGCACGGTCAACACAAATCACTGCGCGACCGCGTTGCGTTGTTGTGCTAATGACGCCGCAGCGGTACAGACGGACCCCCCTAATGCTGACCGATATTTCAATCAAGCGACCCCCCGCCGCCGCGCAGCCGCCGCGACCATGAAAACAAACCAAACGACCAGAGGATTAAACTGGACTACGACGGGTACTGGGCCGCGGCGGTACCCGACCCGCATCCCGTGACACGGCCGGGCAGCGTGGCGGGGCGTGGCGGGGCGGGGCAGGAGGCGCGGGTGGCCCGAGGGTGGCCCGCGAGGTGTGTTATTAGACTATTTATCACAATACCCGGGTAATGAGCGGGCCGCCTAACGAGACCTCTCACGCCAACCGGGCATTAACACCAATACCGCCGCGTGCGAAAGTGTTTGTTTTGAGCGGCCGTGCTCGCGAAAGCAGCCGGGAAGAGAGAGAGAGTGGGGCTTAACGAATTTCGCCATGGGGCGCCCGCGCGCGTTCTGCAGTAGGGGAGGAGGAGAGGGGGG
>NW_026269674.1:0-1621 GCF_000697945.3 Frankliniella occidentalis | reverse complement strand
GGGGGGGGGCGGACAAGGGGCTCCCCTCCTTTTTCCTATTTTGTCCTTGTATTAGGTTGTGCCCCACTACGTTAGGCGCAACACCTGAGCAGCAGCGGCAACAGAAGCAGCCCGCCTCAACGAGATCCTGGGAAATGGCCCGGTATTTTCGTCCATTACGGCCTCGCTTTTTCTCCGAGTGGCGAATTTGCCAAGGTGCTGTAGGCGATGGGACTCGGGGAGAGGGTAAGGCCGGCAGGGGGCGCAGAGAGGGCTCAGGGGTGGGGGCTGAGAGGGGGTTGTCTCCGCACCAGGCATGGGGTCAGGCTATAGTCACGACCTGGGGGCGACCTGGATGGGGACGAAGTAGAGAAAGAGAGGCAGACACAGAGCCAGTGGGAGAGGAGGTCATCCTGGTAGTAGCGCCAGCGCAGACAGACGTCCTCCTAAGAGGGTTTAGGTGTTTACCAGGCAAAGGGGCAAGGGCAGGGACAGCAGCAGCCTTGCACGCCTACTAAAACGGGCTGCTGCAAGTGGGGAGGACGTTTTATTGTTGCAGACAGCAGTAGACGTGTCGCGTCACAACGGCAAAAACACAGCGTAAAGCGATAATACTGGTGTTGTGTAGAGGAAATATCGCACTCACTGCTCGGTGCAACCATAAAAATGATTAACCACGACAACCATATGGTGCACCCAAAAAGTGTGTTCTTTATTCAAGAACTCTACTTAAATTTTCGAGAACATTTCCTACTTCAACTCCCATTTGAGCTTTAAATCGAGAAACTTAAGTACAGTTCTTGAATTGAGAATACACCTCTTCCGGTGTCGGCTAAGTCAGGGAGCACCGTGCGCAGCACTAGTAATACTTGAATCAGTTGTGCAGCCATGATGTTAAATCAACTATAGTGTTTCATTGCTAACCGACTACGATTTTTTTGATTTATTTTCTTCTAGTTGCTTGGAGAACTTCGGCCCAGAACCCGGCATGGTCTGGGTGGGCGTGCCGCCCCCGTACAACCCGCGTGTCTGTCAACTGAAAGATCCCCCTGCAAGAGGCCCGCGGGCGCCCGCCCTCGCGCCCGACCGTCCGTCCGCATTGGCCGGCCGCCGCCTCACATTCCCTCCGCGTGTGATTGATGGTGCGTCAGACGGCTTTATAAAACGGCCGACGTCGCGCCGCACGAATGCAGAGGGAAAGAAGGCCGCGGGGGAGAGCTCGGAACCAAATGTAGATAAGGACCCTCTCGCGACGCCTGTATCGGAAGAGGCGCGCACGCTAGTGAGCCCTACCCGGCGCGCACCCTTACTCCAGGCAGACTCGCCGCGGAGCAGGGCAGACGCGACGGACCACAGGAGGGGCACAGTTACCACCTTGCGAAGCGAATTTCAAAAACATTCAAAACTGTAAATAACTAAATTAAGGCAATTTTTGATTCGTAATTACAAAGAATTCCTCCGCATTTTGGGGTTTTGCTTCGCAGCCTGCGAGGCGCTGCTCGATCGCTTCAGTGGCAGAGACGAATTCTCTGGCACGCCTAGGCTTTCACAGGAGAAGACGGAAGAATGGGGAGCACAGACTTGATGTTGATGAAGCAGGCGGGGAAGCGGGCAAGGAGGGAAGGTTGCCGAGGGGGGGGGG
>NW_026269673.1:3401-7957 GCF_000697945.3 Frankliniella occidentalis | reverse complement strand
CAGGGGGGCGCGCGCCGGAGGAGCGGGCGGCCTGGACGGTCCCGAGCGAGGGGCGCATGTCGGCCGAGGGATCTGCGGCACATTCACCCTCAGACTCCAGGGCGACGGTGTCCCGTCACATTTACGACACGGAAATGCGGGACGGACTCACGGCCGGCAGGTGCGACGACGCCCTATTGCCGCTGCTGCACCTGCTGGGCTTGGCCGGGGCACCGCCTGCCGACCCCGCTGCAGGTGTGCCTACCACCACGGACTTATTGCCTGGTGCAGGCCTCCCATGCTGCACCTATACATCGTTTCATTTTGTTGTTGTTGTCAGTTTGTTTTCATTCGAGTCGAGCCATAACATTGAACGGTGTCATTGTATCCCCGCCACTTGCAGTTCTGGAGGGGGTGCGGCCCGACAGGGCGGCTCTGTCCACGGTGACGTCCACTCAGCCCAGCTGCAGGTCGGCGTCGACCACCATCGTGCGGGCTCCAGAGGCGCCTCGGTGGCCTCGGCACAGCCACCCTTCCTCGGCGCGCCTGTGCCGGTGGGCTTACCGCTCACAGTCCCCAACAAACGCACCGGTCTATCAGTGTTGCCGCAACGCATGGCGAAACTCTCTCGCTCCTCTGCAAAAGTCGTTGCTGCTTTCCTCCAGCTGTCGTCGCACCGGTTTGTACAACAAAATGAGAGACGAGTTTCAGGTAAAAATAGTTTATTTATGTACACTTCTAGATAAATATCACAAACATTAAGTGCATCGACGATGCGGGAGAATTTCAGATAAGATCACAAGTGATGCCATTGCTCCCTCGAACAATACATACAATAGTTATAGCATAGCTTTGCTAGTACTTTTCTGTTATTGTCTAGTATATTGTACTTTCTGTTCAAAAAGAAATACACAAATAAAGTTGAATTTTCATACAGTCATGAGCAGTACATTTTATGTACATGGTGATAACAAAAATTCCTCAAGGCACTCCATTAGATATGTACTGGGGAAAGGGAATTCCCTGGCAGCACACTAATGTAGATACAAAACTCCATCATAAGATTTCAATTGAAATCGCTACCGTATCACAATAATTAAGTTGATTAACACTTTAACATGCACGGTTCTTAAATCGCTACCAATGCGCCAGGAAAATAAGCACATCAAGTTTTCAGTCAGACTCCGATTTGACCCGCACACACCGCAAAAAAAATAAATGAAGACAGAAAAAAATACATTACACAGTCTGATTGGAAGCACAGCCAAACAAAAGGAAGGATCAAGGCACTAGGGGTCCCCAGAACATTTTGCTGGGCCGCCTCGGGTCCTCCGTGAGGAAGAAGTCCCTGCCGAGCTTTACGAACTCCTTAGAGCTCAGCCGCCCGTCTGTGTTGGTGTCGATCACGTTGAAGGCGTTAGTCGCGTCCTGCAGCACAATAATACGTCTCCAGTTAGAAACATCGTGGAAAATACAATAATTTTATTTCTCATTTATCTATGAATAGAGAGTCTCATTCATTGTAAAGAGAAATCCCAAGTTGTCTTGAATAAAACACAAAAGAACACGTTATTATCCGAAATTGCAGTAGTTTACCTGGTCAGTCAGGCCCAGGCATTGGAAGAAGATCTTGAACTCTTCGACCGAGATCTCGCCGCTCTTGTCCTTGTCCACAGCCTTGAAGAGGTACGGAAGGAAAAGATGCGCCTTCTTCTTGAGCGACTTGTCGTTCACCATGTGCTGCATCTCGGCCAGGTACTGCTCCGTCGTCACCAGGTTGTACGCGTCCAGGCTCCCCCACTGCTCCTCCCACATTTGCTGTGCACAGAATTTTACACCGTCGTTAGACACGGAGCTCGCCTGGGAGGTAGGCAACCCATCCTACACCGAGACACCACTTCACTTGCCTGGATCGCCTTGTGGAACTCCTGGGTGTCCTGCGCAGAGAGATGCCCCAGGTCGACGAAGCGATCGGCGAGCAGCTTGTAGTCGTCGTACGAGATGACGCCGTCCTTGTTGAGGTCCAGCAGGCCGTGCAGGGTGCGCATCTTGCGCCGCCAGAACTCGCTCTCGCCCTGTGGATCAGAGAAAGCACGACGTGAAGGTGATGGTCTGGTCAAGTTGCTGGACGCATGACAACGAGCTGCGTGGGTGTCGGCGTCCCCAACAGCCGTGGCCGTGGCGGCACGTATCTACTCACCCTCAGTTTTTTTGACCGGTCGTCGTCCGAGTCGGAATCGGAGTCCGAGTCGTCGTCCAGCTTCTTGGCGCGGCCGTGCTCGGGGGCCCTCTTGCCGTAGCAGCGCGCGGCCACGGCGGCGAAGGGCGACGTCCTCGGCAGCAGCCCGACCTGGACCACCTGCAACGGCACGAGAAGACGGTGGCGATGAGCTTGGGCAGGACGAAGTATCTGTGGTCCCCGGCGGAATCACTCTTGTACCAGGAGGAGCCGAGGGCTTTTGGAGGCCTTTGGTCCTGCTGAAGACCATGACCGAGGAGGAGGGGGGGGGGGAGGCATCCGAGCGCCGCGCTCTGCTTCACAAAAGCAAGATGATATAATATGGATTACGAGCCGCGGGCCCCGGCGGCGATCAGTCCGCGACCTGCGAATCCCCCCCCCCTTTCCTCTCTCGCTTACCCGCCCGCCCGTGTCCATCTGTCCATCGAATCCCCCCCCCCCCCTTTACGTATAGCCCGCAGGTGTCTGGCCTTGAACCTGCTGCCTGGCAAGGCGAATCGGCGTGGAGCCGCGTTTGTCGTTCTTTTGGTAAAAGGGGGAGGGGCTTTCTGCTGTCTTCGCTGTCCCATGCGATGACGACAGTCCGAATGTCCTACGAACCCACATCCCACATGTGCGCGCCCGGTGTGTTTCTGCTTCTCTTTGTGTGCATGTCCTTCGACTGGCGCTTCAGCGTGGCGCGACGTCACCTGCCGAGCCCGCTGCAGACCTCTCTCTCGAGCTGAGGCGCGTTGCTCCGAGAGGTAGGCTACCATGCGACCTCCCCCCCCCCCCAAACACACACACTTTTCCCCCATCGACACAGCAAAATGAGCAGGGGCTTGGCTTCAGCAGACCACACCCTAAGTCCAACGCCAACGAACTACGTGTCGGCTGCTTAGTGGCTTTATACTTTGGACAACTCGCGGTGGGTACTCAACATTCGAAGCACGGGGGCACCGCGACACGTACCACGACGGGTACACAGCCATTCAAAGTGTAAATTGTATGTCATGCTTTCATTTTTATTGTTTTTAAACCTTTAAGCGCCTGCTTGAAAAGACTACTACAGGGAGGTCCACAGACCCCTTCCTTTATTTTGCTCATACTGTACCGCATGCATGCATGCGGTCGGGTTGCATACTCGCACGGGGCCGCAATGCGCCGTGTTGAGCGACGGTAGGCAAGCCCACCCGCACGCCTGCATGCAGTACAGTATAAGCAAAATAAAGGAAGGGGTCTGTGGACCTCCTCGTGTATGCCCAGGTTGCTCTATTTTACCAATAGCCGAGCAAATGAGCCAAGATTTAAAACCTACAAAACCGATAAATCGAGCGTGAATTTTCCACAAAACATTCATACCGCGTCAGGATGGCAGGCTGGCCCTCCAGAACAGCCAGGCAAGCCAGAGAGTGCAGTTGCACTGCATGCACTTGCTTTCACTCGCGTGTCTATCTTAATAAATTTACGGCTCTGCCCGCGCCGCGCCCGGACGCCCGGACGAGACGACCATCAAGTCAAAGTCTCAACAACTCAGCTCGCGACCATCGGGGAATGACAGAGTATATAGTTCTGAGGGTACTGTATGCGTCCCCCGTAGCTCAGCTCGACGGGCCGTAGAGTATGGTCGGAGCAACGACCCTGGACCGGAGTCTAGCGCCTCTGGAGAAGGCGCGAGGCACTTGGATCCGTGGGACAAATCCAACACCCCACATCCCCGCGCGATACACCAGTCGAAATCGTCTCGCGGCGCAACCAAAAAAAGAGGAAATAAAAATCAACAAGACGATGGAAAAGTACAGCGTTTTCCGGTTACAGAGCTCACTTCCAGTCGACCAGCTTATGGCGCAGGGCAGAGCGGCAGCAAGGCGGAGTGCGGGAGCAGCAGATTTGCCAGCAAGTTAGGCAAAACACCGCGCCGGAGCACACCCGTGTGCAGCGGGCGCGTACCTCCGCCTGCCCACTAGGCAACATCTGCGCACGCGTGTAGAGGGGTTGCCTGCATAGTAAGGAGATGTCGACAGTAGCTCTGGCTGAAAGAAAACCTGGAGGGTCGTGATGCTGGAGCCTTCCCGCTCCCAAGCTGGCCCTGCAGTTCTTCTATCAGAGCACCAGGGCGATAGCAGCCACCGGCCGGCGGCTGCGGCTGCGGCCCGTCCCACTTGCAGCACGAGCACGGTCGACGGCCGATTGCCGATTCGCGTGTCGGCACAGTTCGGTTAAATTAGATAGTCTGTAAGGAAGAGGGGGAGCCGTGGCCATAACGCGTGTGTAATCACGAAGAGCCACAACGGAGCGGGTCGTAAACAAACCAAGTGAAGCCCCAAGGATGCGTCTGGCTGGGGACGGGGAGGGGGGG
>NW_026269673.1:0-3351 GCF_000697945.3 Frankliniella occidentalis | reverse complement strand
GGGGGGGGGGTCCAGTGCGACGTGCGCCGGCCATTGGGGCAGGTCGGCTCCGTCAGGTACACACGGATCGAGACTGCCGGTCGTCACGTAGGCCACGGCGTCCACGAGGAGTTCGGCGAGGAGCCCTTCACCCTCACGTAGCAGCAGCAGCAACAGGCGCCCGCAGACCTTGATCGAGCATAATCTGCCTGCCGCCGCCGCCACCATTGTGGGACCATCAGCCGTCACGTTGGCCCGGTGAGGCCTCCAGCCTCCAGACTGGTGGACCGAGCCGCGGGTCAAGCGGTCAGTGGTGCGAGGGGAGGGCGCACTCCACGGTGGGCGCGGGGGCGTTGTCCTGTCGCTTTGTCCTGTGTGCTTCCTTCCGGGCTGCCCCCCCCCCTCCAATTTGAAATTGCCCGCGTCCTCCGGGCCGTCCGGATCCCTTCCCTCTCGCGGCCGCGGCGCTCACAGCGGCAACCTCGCGTGCCCCCCCCCCCCCCCCGTTCCCTTTGACGCCTCACGGTGGACGGACACATTGCACTCCCCCCCCCCCCCCCCCCTCTTTCCCATGGCCACCACGGCCCTTCGCTTGTAAACAAAAGGATGGAGAGGGGCGGTCAGCTGGAGCCGTCTGGAACCCGCCTGGAACCTGCCTGGAACCCACGCACTGGAACGCGTCGGGTCCGCCCGTGAGGGCAATGATGATGTCTCTTGTAGTGTTGGCGCGTTTTTCTCCTTCCCTTTTTTGAGGGGGGGGTGGTATATATTTGGGTGTCTTTGACAACACACCGGTGTGAAGTGCGGCCGTGCAGGCAAAGCAGTGGCAGCCGGAAGGACAGGGCCCCCGCCGCCGCGCCGTTGCTGCTGCGCTGTTCCGTTCGGCTCTATTCGTGTTATCATTTCACCAGGCCAAATGTCAGGCACTCGGCGGGGCGTTCAGTGCGAGGCGTGGCGGCGAGCGGCGCGAACAGATTCGGCGGCCAGATGCCCGTCAGTGTCGCCGACGGCACCGCAGGCCGGCAGCCAGCTCAGCACGCGTGCACGCGCGCTGCCTACCTCCAGGGCGCCGACTGGCGGCCGCACGAGCGGAACGCAGTGGCATTCTCGCAGATTTGGCCTCAATGCGCCGTGTGTCAATGGGGCCTGCGCCGGCCCCGCGGCGCCGTCAGGGTCAGCGGCGACCCTACCGTCAACAACAACAAATCGGCGACCTCGACGGCGTGAAGCCGGCATACATAAAGGGGATCGGGGCCGCACAGGAGTTCTCGCGACGGTATTCGCTTCGGCCAGACTGTCTCTCTACAGTAAGCCGCCCTGCCAAGCCTGGAGCTAGGCGTGGCGCCAAAAAAAAGTGACTCCGGCGATGGGGGGCCGACAGACAGACGGGCGGCGCGACTCGCGGCTGGGGAACCGGTTCGAGAGGTTGCGTATATCCGTTCACAGGCGGCGTCGGCGTTGGGAATCGTCTGCGCCGAACCGACGGCCGCCTTGCGCCTCTCTGGAGAAAGAGGCGTGCTGGAGAGAGGCGAGCGGGCCGCGGATTCACAGCTGTGCGGTGCGGATTTGGTGACGGCCGAAGGCCACGACGAGGACGTGCGTGGAGGGCGCCAAACTGCGGTCAGCTGGTGCGGGCCGAACTAGGGCACGGCGGTGGCGGCCGTGCGGATGGGCGGCACCACAACAGGGAAGCGCTGATTCTGCAAAGCGATGCACCGCCACGCCACGCCACGCCACGCCACGCCACGCCACGCGAGATACGACACCCGCGACGCGCACATCGGGGCCAGTGGAGAGGCTTTCCCCGCGGCTAGGATCGAGTTCGGCCCATTTCAGATGGCATGTTACGTCAGTGAGGTGAAAGCCGTTGCTAGTGCCGGCGGGCGGACTCCAGTCGTGGCGAGGCACTCGCACTCGATGAGCCTGCTCAGGTCCCTGCCCTGGCTGGAGCCTGCCACGCTGCTCCTCCACGCCCCTGAGTCTGCCTGACTACCAGGCCGTGAGTCTGCTGCTCAGACTACTAAAAGACGTACCTGCTGCACTCCGCTGCTATTGCTGATGCTGGGGGCCACGGAGGTGACGGGGAGGCACGCCCTGAACGCGGCGCCCTGCGCCACCCGGAGCCCGGTCCCGAAGCGGAGCACGGACAACGCCATGGCCTCGGCTTTCCCTCTTCACTCACTCACTCACTGATGGTCACTCACACAGCACTGCACTGGAGCGCAAACGAATCACTCGAACACACACGAGGGGGTCAGTCCCGAGGGCGAAGACCTCTCTATCACTCTACTCTAAACTGCACGCTGGCTAGGCACCGCGGACAGGAGCGCGTGGTCGACGTTCGCGTCCGCGCCGGCTCGGAACGCTTCTGGTCGGCTTGTGGTTGGTGTGGTGGGCACGGACGGCGCGGGCACCATCAGGGGCACCCACCCGTGCCCCGCCAGGCCCCGCCAGGCCCAGGGCCCCCGCACCCCCTCCCTTCCCCTCTACTCCTGGGCACCGCGGCTCGGCGGGCCTCGGCTCTGCTTCGGCCGCAATCGGGTCGCGTGAGGAGGGGGAGGAGGGGGTGAGGGGGTCCATCGCGGGGTCAGCAGCCACCAGGGCCTCCGTGCGCGGACACATACAGATCAAGCACGTAGGGGCACTTCTTCCATTTAATGCGTCTCGGAATAATTGACCTACCGGTCTTCCTTCGGGAAGGGTCGTGTTAGTCGCTTTGTGTAAGAGTTATAAGGTCATGGGCCTTCCACCGTGGACCCTAAAAACATCAGTGTCTCAATCCCTGATGCCGCCTTGGTGTGTAGTGCCCGGCGTGCCCGGCTGGGCCCGTCAGAGTGAGCGTTTGCTCATTAACCTTCCACCGCGGGCCGGCTTCGCCGTGGCCACGGGGACGGTATGCAAAGCGACCGGCGTGACTTTCCTGAGTTTGACAATTGACCAGCCGTCGCCTGCCGAGGCGGCGGTGGAGGCGCTACGTCTCCCACGTTTCCGTAAAACCTGTGATGTGAACACAGTCACCCCCTTCGACATCCACTGCCCTGACCCCCTTTTCACTCCCCGTCCCGCTCGCAACACTCTTTCGCTGCTCCGCTGGGTTATCGCCCCGCTGATATCGAACTTGGCTTGTAGTAGCGCAGAAAGGGAGAGAGAGAGAAGCGACTACACGCCGCCGCCATACCGCGACAACGATGATCGAGTCGGGCTCGACTTTGTTGATCGGAGACAGGCGTTATACAGAGATAAAGGGGGAAGAGCCGGTTTTGGTTTTACACGGCGCACGTGAGATGCAACACGTTATCGTTTGGGTAAAACAGGGCCCCCGCTCCTTGTTGGCGATTTGTCCCTTTGGTGGGTCAGTTTGACGTCACCCCC
>NW_026269672.1:8612-17425 GCF_000697945.3 Frankliniella occidentalis | reverse complement strand
AGAGAGAGAGAGAGAGAGAGAGAGAGAGAGAGAGAGAGAGAGAGAGAGATCGCAGGGGATAAGGCGAGGTGGAGTGTCCCGGGACGTAGTAGTAGAGTCGAGGGCGGCATAGTCGTCCTCGTCCACCTGCATACATGTAGTGTAAATGTTATGACTCATTTCATTCCCACAAAACATGTAGTGTATGTATGTAGGCAAGGCGTCCATGCTAGTATCGCCCGCCTTCTGCTAGAAGCTCTATTCGAGCGGCACGACTGACTGTACTGTACACTGTGCAATGTAACATCGCCGAGCGGGAAAACCGCGCACAGCAGCCAATTTAATAATCCATTTTGTTTTTGAGCGGCGGGGCTGTGCAGCCTAGTTAACAGGCATTCCCCCGTGTGTCCGGGACAATAACGCGTTGCGGCGCCTAGGAGCGGGGAGCGACCCCCTCCCCCTCTCTCTCTCCCCCTCTGTCTCCCACACACACACTCTAATGACCACGTTAGCAGCGTCGGCGCATGCGCTCTTGCCGCACAAAAGGCCGGCAGGACGGCGCGAATAAGCCGCAGATATGAGGAAGCGCTTATTCGCAGGTCTGACCACGTTATTCACAGCGCACACACACACTGCACAGGCGCTGCCGCTGCCGCCGCTCGGCGCGCGCTCCCGCACACCGCCAGGCAGGTGAATAACACCAGCCCGACCCGAGAGCCCAAAGACTGTAATTTTTACCGTAGAAAATAAAACGACGATTCAGAAAGAAAATAGTGTGAATCACGCTGGCGGAGGCAGTGCGGCGTGCTCGCTGTGCAGCCCCACGACTCCACACGGCCGCGGCGTGCAAATGGACAGCCGGGCATCTTAGCCATAAAATATTATTAATTCCGTGCTGTAGGCGGCTGTAGGCGCGCGCTCGCAAGAAGAACAAGAATGCCGCGCTGCACAATGTTATCGATGCTGACGTAACCCCGGCGGCCGCGGGTCGGGCCGCACCGGCGGTGGTGCATTGTGAGGGGAGGAAGCGGCGTCGGTGTCCTCGGCGAGGTCTGCAAGGGAACTGCAGGGACTGACCAGGGAGGGATCGGCTCAAACCGGGCGGCGTCCTGCTAACGCGTTGCAACAATTAATTGATAAGAACCAAGCACAAAACGGAACGGTACGGGGCCGACGACCATAAGGTAGGCCACCACCAGCTCAAACGGCGAGGTGGTCTCTAGCCTGGACGTTTTGCCCTCTGCGGTAGAGACAGTCTTGGGGACATGTCTAAAAATCAAACCGGCTATGTTTTCTGGGTGCGCGTGTCGTCGGCTGCCAAACAGCCCCGCTGTCACGGCTCACCTGACGCGTTATTGTTATGAGATCGGCGGACCGCGGTCCGGTGGAGCGGCGTGGTGCATTTCCGCTGTTGGGGGAGTACTGCGAGTCACCAGTGCTCTGGGCCCCCTGCCAAAGCAGGCGCGGAGGGGGCCGGGGCACATAGCTCGTTCACAAAATTGCTTCAAACTTCCAAGCGTTGAGAGATGCCGCAATAGACGACGTTGTCTTGTCATGGACACGGGACCCGCGCGGCCGCGACCGCCCCGCGTTGTCGTCCGTCCTCCTGTGCCGCCCCTTCGCGTCGCATTCCAGCTCGAGCGTAACTCTGCCCCCGGTCCGACACGTTGGCTGGGGGCGCCCCGCCCCGCCCCGCCCCCGGAGCACCCTTACGTAACGACACCCATTAAGACACTTGTGCGCCACACGACGCCACGCCCTCGTAATGAACGCCGATATTCGCAGCGGCAGCTGCTGCAGCTTGCACTCGCGCGGGTCGCGACCTTTTCCTCTCAGAGGAGGTCGAGCAGCAGCAGGCCCACCGGCGGGAGGGGAAGGAGGAGGATGGCAGCAGATAAGACTGCGTGGGGGAGTTCCAGCCCCTCGCCCTTCTATGAGCCGCGTTGCACCAGAGCAAAGTCAACGGGAACATGATGCAGCACACATATTTCCTTAATGACAGATCCACTGACTAATTATCTCGATCTCTCCTCATCAAAACATTTTAAAAGTAAAATCAAGCCCGGCACGTGCCGACTTGGCGGTTCCTGGTCGACATCGTCGCGTGCTAATCGTTTCGTCCCGGGGGACGGGTCGGGATTGACCGGCGCCCGGGCCGCGCGTCGAGATTACTCTCCTTTTCTTATTGTTCCCCCTCGCCCGCGAACAGCGCACAGCGCACAGCGCAGCGCCAGTCGTACGTCTGTCACGCCCGGCGCGTTCTAGGAACGGCAACAGGCCCGCGGGCCTGCAGCAGGGTGGTCCGCGAGGACCTCTACTGCACTGCACAACACAACGCTGCAGCAGGTGGAGCCGGCCCTAGTAGTGCAGCGCAGGGCGAAAGGTCAAATCACACTTAAGAGAGCAGGGTTTACTTTCCTCGTGACAATTACTGTGTACTCAAAATTTGTCCCGTAAGAAGAATGACGCGTAAAGGTCTTTACTGATCCTTCCTCAACAGTCTGCACAACCTCACATGCAGCACACCCCAGAAAAGCTATTATTGTTTTGTTTCAAGTACTTTTTTGTTTCGGTAAAATGTTGACTAAAGAAAGATCAAGTTTATGCTGTAACAAAAAAACCGTTAACAATTCCCAGGTAAATGGGGTTGTATATGGCCATATATGATTTGTATATGATCATATATAGCGATATATGCTTTATATATGACGACATATATGCCCACATATATGGTTGTATATGGTCATATATGATCATATATGCTTGTATATGGGCTTATATATTACCATATATGGGGCCATATATCACCATATATGTTTCGATATACAGCCATATATGGTCATATACAAGCATATATACTAATATAGTGCTATATATGGCTGTATATCGAAACATATATGGTGATATATGGGCCCATATATGGTAATATATAGGCCCATATACAATTAAATATAATCGATATATAGTAATATATGGTCATATATGTGGTCATATATAAGGACATATATTACCATATACAGAACATATATAATTATATATGAAGCATATATAACCCTCATTTACCTGGGTTATTGTTATTGTTGGCTTAGTTGCAACAACCATCTCGTTTGACACTCTGAAATAGTTGTGGCAAACAAGTCGGTTGGGCACCCGCATCCTAAAAATCAGTTGAGCCAACTAAATGCATTCGAGGCTCCAACTAGCAGCCTCCAACCGGCAATAACGAGCGCCGGCGAGGGAGGACTCCTCGGCCATCCCCACTTTGTTCGCGTGCGTGAGCCCAGCCAAGATCAAGGCAGGAACTCGGCTTGTTCCTGACTGTTCTCGAGCTAATTGCGATTTGCTTTTTAGCAGATACCTTAAATACATTCACTAAATATAAAGAATACATAACGTAACTTTAAGGTGCCAGCTAAAGCTTTAACTCTTGTTAAGCAGGAGAGAGAACCAGAAATTACTTTTCGTGCGCTGGGGGAATGGTGGAATGGTGCCCGAGTGAGTGTCGCGCTAGGTCCCTTTCTTTGCCCTCGCGGGATGGACCCCTTCCCTGCCCAACAACACTGGGCGCCGCTGTCGGTCGCACTGCCTTCCCCGTATGTCCTCCTCTACGCCACTAGGCCGCCTAATTGCAACAAATAGCAGCTAACGAGAGAAAATAAGAACATTGCCCCATTCATAAATTTGTATCATCTGCTTTCAAGATCGATCTTGTTTTCGTTTTATCATTTTACTACTAGTAATGGTCAACGGTGCGCGTTTTTGCAAGACATTTCGGGAAATAACGCAGCTTTCACTGCTTGCTGTGTATAGTGCACATTAAAAAAGGCAGCTTCCATCATCACGGCTGGCTGCCCGTCGGGCACGGCCAAGGTGAAGTGCGTCTGCGTGGGAGTGGAAAGTCGAAAGGGCTTTGCGCGCGCGCGTGTGGGTGCGTGCGTTCGCGCGCCTCTGCCCGACTGTGATGGTACCGTTCGTCATTTTTAACACGTTCAGTGCCACACGACCACCATGTTTCCAAATAGCTAATTTTAAGTTTTAATTTCTCAAACCCTGGGGGTTGATGCTAGACCAAAAATATGTCTGGCCTAGGGGTGTCTCGGGTAGACAATCAAAACCCCGCCTTTGGCCTGTGGATCGGAGATAAAGATACGACCGGTAGGTGTCCATATGGCACTCAAGGTTTTGTATTGGACGACAACATGATGGTCGTATGGCATTTCAAAGACACAGGGCTTACGACCTCTATGTGGTCATTTGGCACGAACGGGCAGTATTTCTTGCAGGGAACCTTGCCGCGACTTACCCCGACCTCGGAGTGGTCGTATGGCACATGGGGACTGTCGTTATACGACCAACTTGTGGTCGTATGGCACTCAGGGACTGGGGGTATACGACCACCGTGTGGTCGTATGGCACTCAACGACATCCACCTACGACCACCGTGTGGTCGTATGGCACTTGGCACCATGAAAAGTACGACCCCATGGTGGTCGTATAACTGAAGGTCCTAAATGCCATACGACCACACGGTGGTCGTAAGCGAATGTCGCTGAGTGCCATACGACCACACGGTGGTCGTATACGACCAGTCCCCAAGTGCCATACGACCACACGGTGGTCGTATACGACCAGTCCCGAAGTGCCATACGACCTCTCCGTGGTCGTGGCAGTCTCTGCCGGGCTCTTGGGCAATGTTAGGCCCTTAAATGCCACACGACCACACCAGAGGTCGTGCACTTTTTGGCACCCTTGTGCCGCACGACCACCGTGAGGTCGGACACTTTTTTAATTAAAAATGGCCTGGCACTGAACGTGTTAAAGAACGACAAGCAAACTCACTTTCATCGACACAACAGTAAGGCAATACACACCGCTGAAGAAAATAATGGAAAGAAAGTACAAAGTGCTTCTTCACGCAGCCTATACTCCCCATTCGGTTTGTTGCATACTGTTTATCAATATCCCTTAAGACACCGAGAAATGGGGAAAATGGGGAATCGGGCTCTCCTGAGACACAGTTTTGTACTCAACCCTATTCCTTTTAAACTTGTGCTAGAATGCTAAATTCACATTAGTAATCGTATTGTGAATGAATTCCACTCATTCATAATAAGTTACATAGGGGCATCACTACGCCACCCTTACGTCGCCAGGGCCAGGACCGGGGCGTGCTCGGGGCGTGCTCGGGGCGTGCTCGGGGCGTGCTCGGGGCGTGCTCGGGGCGTGCTTGGGCGTAACTGCAGCAGACGCTCTGCCCATTGCCGCGCCGCCGCTGGAACAATCTGTATTTCCATTTCGCACGGCCTTGCGGCGCCTTGCGGGGACCCAACACCTCCTGGTCCGGCGCGCTGCCGCGGCGTGGCGCGCAAGCTGCTCTGATTGTTCTTGGAAGGAGCATCTTCCGCTGTTCCTATTCCGTCTGATTTCGCCCGTCAACAAGTAGTGATTTTTACACTGTCAAAGAAAACCAATGCAAAACAAAAGTGAACATAAATGTAAGTACTACCCAAGTTTTCGATCACATTCTAACACGGCAAAAAGGTGTATTTTCTGCCACCGCTGCTCGCCGTAAGGGCGGAGCACGGGGCAGGCAGGGCCTTGGCAGCGGGTCGGGGCGGCTGGAGTCGAACCCGCGCGCAGCACTCGCCGAGAGGAGAGGAGCACCGCGGGAATAATGACCTCGATGGTTTTGTGGTTTGGACTCGCTCCGTAAAGGATGCAGCAGCGGCAAGCAGCGGCATCAGCAGCCCCAGAGTGGCGCAAGCGCAGAGCATCGAGGGCCCTGCCCGGCCCGAGCGCTGGGAGGGGTCCATCCCCGGCCCGGCCGTCACCACGGGACCACGGGCCCCGCGCGGGCTGCACTCGCACCGGCCAGAGACCCGCGGGCCCAGCGCAGCGCAGCACCATAAAGGTACATATTGCACAAGGCATGCAAATACACGGCAGACGACGTCAACATCAGCGGCCTCCTCCTCCTCCTCCTCTTCCCCTCCTCCGTCGGGAGTTACGCCGTTTTCTTGTGCAGTTTATCGCGGGGATGGGGGGTGCTGGCTTGTTGACGGTCGGGTCGCTTCCCCAACCCGGCCGACCACCGCGTTCGTCCGCGCCTATGCTCAGCCCACAGGTGAACAGTATCAAACCCGTCAGCCATTAGGGGAATTTCACACAAACACACGTTGAACACGCTCGCACACACACACACAAACACACACACACACACACACGCACACACACACAGAGGCGCACCGGCCAAAGCTAGATGGCGTCCAATAAAAACGGAGGGCGGCGTATGTCCAATCGGCGTCTCTCCCCTCCGCTACTCTGCGCGACCCGCCACGAAGCGGGCGCTCTACTCCGCTCCACGCCACGCCACGCGCCG
Source organism: Frankliniella occidentalis (assembly GCF_000697945.3). Taxonomy (NCBI): domain Eukaryota; kingdom Metazoa; phylum Arthropoda; class Insecta; order Thysanoptera; family Thripidae; genus Frankliniella; species Frankliniella occidentalis. The sequence continues at coordinate 11,067 of NW_026269672.1, read as the reverse complement.
TGTGAACAGGGCCGAACAGCAAAAGTGACGCAACGTCATAAACAGAAACACGACACGACACGGCGAAGTGCATTCCGGAAACGGTCCGTATGTGTAAACAGTGTATAGCAGGCTGTGCTCACGGGGCTATCGAGAGGGACGAGGGCGGCCAAGAAAAAACGAAATCCTGGCACAGGACAAAGTTGCACGGGGCTCAGGGCACGGCACGGCGTGCAGCGCGTAATGGGCATGACATTACCGAACGGTAACAAGGACGGGCTATGCCCAGCCGCCCCCGCGAGAGGGACGGAGAGGGACAGAATGGGAGCGGTCACGCTGCATCCCCGCCGCGGTGCATTCGTCAGACGAGTCGCGCAAAAATAACGGAGGGGGAGCGAAGGAGAGTTCAAAGTTCAACGCCGATGGAGTGCTTATGTCAGCCCGCTCGAGGTACGGCGAGCGTCATCGCCCGGGCCGGGCAGTCGCCTCGGCCGCCGCTTCCTCACGGGATAATACAGCCATGAGCCGCGCCGGGCCATCCGATAGGGCAAGTAGTGGGTGAGATCCGCAGCGCCGAGTCGTGAGCGCGCGGCCCGAGAGGTGACATTCAAAACGGCGTGAATCCCCCGCGCGACAACCTTTGGAGTGAGAGGGGGAGGGGGGAAGGGAGGGAGGGAGGGAGGAAGAAGAGGAAGAAATAGGTAACACTACGGCGCCCTTTTAGCGACCGGGCGCGCGCACGCGGAAAAGGCGCACGACGAGGTGCTCAAAGGTGGTGAATTTTCCTGTTCCCAGAAGACGCTGCTTGCTGCTGCCCTTTTGGTGGCACCGGGGCACGCGCATAACGCAAATACGAACGCATCGCACTGCTTCTCGGAGGGGCGGCTCCCTGCAATCACACCACTACTCTACCTACCACCCACAGGGGCTCCCTCTCACAACAGGAACAAGAAGCTCCTCCTGCAGGACGCCTCCCAGCCGGCTCAGGTCGCGGGGTGGGGAGGGGTCCCTGCGTGACCGTTGAGTGACACGGAGCGACGCGAAGTGGCGACGGTAAGTGACGCAGGTGGCGCTCGCGGGTCAACATCAACACCGGCCGCGGGCGCAAGCCGTGACATAACGGCGGCGCTCTCATTGGCGCGCTCACCTCGTTACTTACAGAGCAACAAACAAGTTGAGAGCGCTAAAAAGGGTCGACCTTTTAAAACTAGGCCGGTCTTCGAGACCGCCCTCCTCAGTTGTTGCTTCTAGTTTTATTTTTCTACAAGAGGGGGGTGTGGTTGTTGATGTGCCAGGGCCGGCAAGGCACTGGGTTCAAGCGTCTACTCTTGACGTTAGGAGTAGCAGCACCCAGGGCACTGTTTGTTTAATCAGAGTGTCACTAGAGCAGTGGTCTTAGGTTTGCGGCGTACTTAGGTCCCTAGACCAGAGGCCCTGCAGTGGAACGACGAGTGTGTACCTGACGCCCTACAGGTAACAGGTGCGCACTGTTGACTTTGTCCATAGTGGCTGCGCCCGCCAGCGCTCTCGGAGGCGTCCCTCCAGGGACCTAGGCGCGCGGGACGCACCCAGGACGCAGCCGCACAAGAGCATGGGCGAGGCCAGCTACTCGGCCGTGTCGCTGACGCGGGCGCTGACGTTGGCCAACCCGATCTCAAACGCCCAATGACACAGACGGGCTGCACGGCGCCTGCGCTTACACATTCAAATCACCCCGCGCGGCGCACGCACTGCAGTGCGCATGCGCTCGCCGGCCATTTACACGCCGCGCGCAAATATCACACACGACAAACGCGCTCGCTATAAGGCCAAACTTGGCCGACGCAGCCGGTAAGAGCTCATGCCGGCAGACATGCAGATAACAGAGCAGCCATGCAACCGTCGCATGATCTCTTAAATAATAGCGATATAATAGCGAATAAAAGCGTTCTAATCGAACGCATTTCAAAGTGCACAAAACTGACACAAACGCATGTACCGAACAAAAGAGCATTTCAATCATGGGCAATGCAATAATTCTTTGTTTGACGTGAATGTTACTTACACTGATAAAACAAGTGTGCAGTAATATTTGCACATACCAAACGTGTGCAAGTTGTGATTTTGCTCGTTACATCGTGTTTAACTCAAGTTGCACACTTGCGTAGTGTGCAAATTTTAGACGTTTTGTAAACGTTTAGATTCTGCACACTTGGACACGCACAGTTCTATGCTGTCAATAGGGAACCATACGGTGTGTAGCTGCTATACGTTTCGAAAGTGTCGAAAGTTTAAACACCATTTGACGAATAACATAGTTAGACACCACAAAGTGTCGAAAAAATTGCACACTAGAAATTTAACGTCAATTGACGTGCGAAATTAAACACTTGTTTTACCAGTGTACCGGGTGATTCAGAGCACGCGCCGCCGTGTTGCGGGTTTGCCTATCCTCGACTGGGCGGGCGCACGGGTGAGAGGTGAGGAGGTGAGGGGT
>NW_026269672.1:0-4339 GCF_000697945.3 Frankliniella occidentalis | reverse complement strand
GAGAGAGAGAGAGAGAGAGAGAGAGAGAGAGAGAGAGAGAGAGAGAGAGAGAGAGAGAGAGAGAGAGCATTTGGGTCGGGATTGAAGCAGGCCACGCAGGGAAGGCCTCTTGTGCCACACTCGCCGCGGGCGTCACGTGACAGCTCCCCGACCAATCGCAGGTGACAATCATCGTGACGAAACAAGGGGAGTAAGTAGATCACTGCAAAAGGAATGTGTGCAACAAAGGGACTTTTCATATAAAGTTGGTCGCACAATGCCGCCACAACGAGACTGCGCGGCCGTTCACGTTTCCCTGCACCAATTCGTGTAAATTGGCCAAACGGCTGTTGAGCCAGCGGTTCATATAAAGGCGGGTCGTGCAGCCCTCCGCAGAAAGCGGAAGCACTAATACGGCTCAGCGCCAGCCCGCGGAATGCAACAGAAATTCCTTAGCAGCGCATGTCTCCTTAAAATCTCAATCCTGTTGCTCTGTAAGAGTAGTCGTCCCTGTGCCGAGAGAGAGAGAAAGAAAGAAAGAAAGAGAGAGAGAGGGGGGAGGGGGGACCTGCTGCACTCACGGTGGCATGGCTGTATCAAAAGCAGCCAATGGTAGCAACATGCTGTTGTCATTTGTTGACCTGAATTTCTCAGAGGCGCGCGCACATACAAACACCCCCTCCCCCTCCCCTCTCTCTCTCTCTTTCTCCCTGTCTCTTCTCGTCCCTCTCACACACACACTCACACACACACGGAGCAAAGCGACACACACGCGCGACACAGCGGTGCTGGCGGTCGGTCGGATGGGAACGCTTGCTTCTTCTCCAATCGTGCTGGTATGTCTGGAGCGCGGCCAGAACCTCAACAACAGCAACAGCCATATCTCGCAGTAGTCAAGATGAACTCGGCCCGATGGCAATCAGTGAGCGTGCGTGAGTGCGTCTGTGTATGTGTGTGTGTGCGTGTCCGCGTGCGTGTCACCAGGAGGTCTGTTGTGGCCTTTTAATACTTTCTTGGCGCGAGTGCTTCACACGTCCTTTAGCGGCCGCAAACGAGACACACAGAATAACACTCTTGCAGCCGTTTATAACAGGCCTGCGCCCGAGCCGCGCGCGACCACCGACCGACCATCCCCGCATATTACTAGCCCATCGTCCAGCACGAAATGGTCGGCTGCGTGCGAGTGGCGCGGTATTGAGACCAAGCAGAAGACCATGCACACCGCCACCAGCCACCACCATCATCGTCGTCCCGCGTTGGACGCTTCGCTTGCAGCGGCGGTATCGACGAACTTCGATCACCACGACCCCAGCGACCATTATAACCATCGCCACCACGCCGACCACCGCCGCCGCCAACCCCCTCGGCTCGCTGGTCGTGCCGAGACGTTATCGTTGGTGCGGCCGGCCGGGGCTGACCAGCGTCATGACCGGCGTCATGCCACACCTCGGTCATAACCGCGGCGCACGATCCCTCCGCCGCGCCTACACACAGCAGCAGCAGCAGCAGCAGACGGTGGCGAAATCAGCCGAGAGCGGCCGCCCTAAGCCTTTGGGACAGATATTTGCCAGGGATTTATCGGAGTCCGCAGCAGAGCACGGCTGCGCTAGACAGCGGGGCCGGCGGGCCGGGTCAGCGGGCGGGGCCGGGCCACGCCCCGGGGGAATCAAATTAGGCGAAAAAGCGGAGCAGCGGCGCCGTTTGTGTCGATTTGTGGATCACTGGGGCGTCGCGTCGCACCTGTCGGGCCTATGGCTGAAGCGACCCGCAACGGCGCGCAAATCGGTGCCGCGACCTGCCGGGGACACAACGGGGGCGCGGCCTGCTGTCCTGCGGGCCGCACTGCTGCTGTCGCACGGGGGAGAGGAGAGGCCGACAAGAGGCCGATTTAGGGCTTTTAATTTTTGGATTTGATGTGGCAAGTGAACGCGTCAGAAGGAAGGCGCGCTGCAAATAAATTTTCTGAACCTGAGCAGGACATTTCGTTGTCAAAAATTAACGGAAGGGGGTTAAAGCACAAAGAGCAGGAGCAGAGTAGGCAAGGGATGGGCACAAGTATTTTCGAAAGCGAAATTTCGCCTCCCGTTCTTACGCTTCGATCGTCCGTCTTTCTCACGCAATCTGCTCTTCAACACGCCGGTGCCTCCGGGAGGGTCTGTCCGTCCGTCTGTCCAGGCGCGCCAAATCGGGCCGTGGGGTCGGCGGCGGCAGCCTCGGCGGCAGCGCGTCCAAAGCCGTTTCAATAGCGCGCAGCGGCGTGCCCCCGCGGCGGGCTGCCTCACCAGCAGGGAATGCCGGAAATTTTTGCACCGAGCAGTAGAAAGAGACCGAGCCATACGGACACGACTATGAGCTTTCTTTTTTCTTTTCTTTTTCTCCTCGACTGGCCGGTCCTTGGGTGGCCGAGTATGACCACTGCTCCTAGATGCCTTGCCCCCCATCTCCAGGGAGGCAAGGTAAACGTACGTTTCATTAGACAATATGACAGAAGGAATATACTGATCTTCTGTTTTCAGCGCTCCTTTCATTTTCCGTGTCCATTTTTTCCTTTCTTTTCTTTTTGTACGTTTCGGTTGCGAAGTGCTTTATGGACAGATGAATCGGCCCGATCACGGTCCGGCCCGCAGCGGTGCTGCTCAAAGGCCTCCCCCGGCCCTCCCCGCTCCCCCCGACTCCTGACAACTGCCCTCTAATTGCCTCGGCGATGATGCCTAACACATCTTATTACCTGCTCCTCCCGCCACGCCCCACCACCGCCCGCCACGTCAACCACTGCCGGCTACTTTTATTGCCCACCACAAAAATTAAGCAGTGTTCGTATGTTCGTGAGTGTGTGCGTGCGAGTGTGCAGTACAGTCTTTACCGAGGGGTCGTCAACTTCGATATTCCTCCGTACACGGACTGATATTACCTCAAATATTACACCAATATTAGCCATATTACTGGTAATATTACCTCGATATTACACATTTTTCTAGTATTATGACGTCACAGCTTGAAAATTGGCCCAATATTACCAATATTATTTGTAATATTCAATATTCCTCCGTACACGGCCAAGGAGAGTTGACGACCCCTCGGTCTTTACTGTACTATTTGCGAGAGCTTCAATTCGATTCCCGTCCTAATCTTTCTTGCCCACCACATTGAAAACGTTTTCAGCGTCTGTAAAAAGAGGTATACACAGTTCTTTCTACTGGACATGGAAGAAGAACTTAAATAAGACCCTTATTAAGTTTGCGAGCGGTATACCTTAACTTGCCTGCACTCCAGTTGTTGTCTCGGGTGTAACTGTGAATACACAGCAGTGATGCGGTGTGGCCTACTCTTTACACCAGTAAGAAGCCATGAGCCATGGCCCCTGCGGCCATATTGAGTATTCAATCCCACAACACTGCTGCGTATTCACAGTTACACCAGGTACGCTACGTTGTACTTACTTGCAGGGACACATCAGTTCGTACGTCTGGACATATGAACTAGTTCCCAAGGAAAGCGAGCAGCATGCAGAGGCAAACCCCGCTTAGCAAATGTGCCGCATACGAATAGATATGAACGAGTTAATTTGGACGGAGAGATAGAGATAGAGAGAGGGTGGAGTGGAGAGACTGGTGTGTCTTATTCAAATGGGAACAACAAGGGCGGGCAGCTTTTGAACGCAGCCGCACTCACTGCCTGCGCGCTGCGGCTGGTCGCGGCTGGTTACTAGCCGCCCGTATAATTAGGCGTGACGAGATCTCGGGGCGATACCTGTCACTGCCTCCTGGATACCTATCGACCTGTGGAGGGGGAGCAGCGCCCATAGACCCGGCCGGCTCAAGAAGTGTTTCGACACGTTCTTTTCATCCCCACACAGCCCCTACGACGACAGACAGGCCGTTCCCGTCTCACGCGAAACTTATTTTTCTGAAACCCTCTTGAGGGCAGTATTTTGCGAAAATAAAGACATGATCAGAAACAGAAATGCCAGTAGTTCGCAGCATCGCACCGCACCACGCAATTTCACTTTTGGAGCCGCCCACAACCCCGCCGCCTCCTCAGCGGCGAGTAGTTCCCTCTCGAAAGGGCTCGGTAAATAAGGTGGCGGCGAAACACCCGAAAAGTCGTAATTAAAAACCAGCCAGGCCGAAAGGTAGCATAAAGGCCTCACGCCCCCTTACGGTCTCAGCGCACCGTCATTTCCGAAAGTTAATTTTCGCGTCTGGTGAAAAGTAGCCGACGTAAGGGCGTGGTGATGAAGGTGGTATATTGGAACCTTGTTACCGAAACGTTGGCTGCCGAGTGTCGTGCCCTCGACCCGGCTGCGGGACCCGCTCCCGTCCTGTCGGCTCGGGGCTCGGGACTCGGGGGGGCGGCGGGG
>NW_026269671.1:6768-9187 GCF_000697945.3 Frankliniella occidentalis | reverse complement strand
GGGGCGGGTGGCGGATAGACACGGCTCCATCCGGTATGAATAAGGGCGGCGGCGCCACGGAGAAGAAAGGGGCGGGCGGGGGAGGGGGGTGAAATTGGGGCAAAGCGAGCGCGAGCAGCGGAGAAAGGAGGAGGAGGAGGGGCACTCAGTCAGACAGTCGGCGTGTGACGCCCGTGACGCGAGCGTCCCCGCGCGACAGGAAGCCCAGAGGAAGCGCGGAAGAAAATGGGGCGGGGTGAGGAGGAGGACGCGACGAGGAGGAGGAAGGGGGGACCATTGAGGTTGTCTAATGGCGGGGAAATGATGTGGATGTCGTGTCGAGGTTGTGCGCCACGGCGGCGGCGGCGGCGCTGGTGGCGGCCGTGGTGTCAATTGGGGTGGGCGCCGCGCGGCCCTCAGTCACTTAGAGCGCGGCACCGAGCCACGGGAACACGCGCGCGCGGGGCCGGCCGCTTCGTAGAGGAGGATGAAGGGGAGGAAGGGATGAGTAAGAAAGAGGGGTGACATTCTTCCACACCAACTCGGAAAACCTGTATGCTTCGCGTGTCGTTTTCGGCAGATTCATTTTTGGCTCTGGGAGCTCGGCGCCTGCGGAACTCGGGGTAGGCCAGCCCGCACTACACGCAAGCACTGCAGAGCGAGATGTGGCCTACCTGCCAGGCGCGAAGAGAGCTTGCACCGGCTGAACTAAAGGGCTGCTGTTGCTTCGTAACCCTCCGAATGATCCCGAGGTGCAGCAGGACGCCGAAACCGAAACCCCGCGAGCGGCTATGAAACATCATACCATCCCATATTACCCCCCGCGGCGAGCGCGGGCGCGCTGCCCGGGGGGGAACCTGCTGCTGCTGATGATGATGACGACGACCATCCCGCTCCGGGGAGTACGAGCCCTGCTCTCTCTCTCTGTCTCGCTCGCACCCAGCACACCGCGGTCCGACACGGCAGTGTGTCGGACAGGGACAGATGAAAGGGAACTTTATCAACACGTGTCCGGCCGGTGCTAAGCCCTTGCGGCCTCCCCCGGCCGGCCCGGCGCCGGGCGGCAACCCTTTACCGGGGCTCATTATCTGTGCCTAGCCCTGATTTGCAAGGTCTCTCTCTCTCCCCCTACTCCTCCGCTCCCCGCCACCCCCGGGCGCCTCGCCGCCGCCGCGTGCGGAGGGCAGAGGCTATTGTGATGTAATGGTCTTAATCCGCGCTCGTCCCCGCGGCCCGCGCGCCACCGCCACGGCCACGGCACGGCACGGCACGGCCCCCTCGCGGTGCGCAGGGCGCGGGCGCGTGCCGCTAAGGGCCCGGGCGGGCTGCGGCCCAGCGCGCGCGCGGAAATGGCGGGGAAAATGCACGCGACAGTGTGTTTCTTCCTTTGCTTAATCATCGCTCGCGTCTTACCTCCCACCCCCATCCCCATTCCCCCAATTCGAAAAAAAAAGACGGAACGGAAGATGGCATGAAGGCATCAGCGGAGAAGAGAATAGGGAGAGGAAGCAGGGGGTTGGGGAAAGGTGGTCATGGATGTGTGGTGCCCGGACAGGAGTTCATACAGCTTTTGAAAGGGCTTTAGTGTGGCGTGCGGCGGGGACGGGTCACACACGTGCGCGTTTGTCGATTTTAGCCCGCTCTTATGTTAGTTTGGTAGAACAGCGCTTAGTGAACAACGCAAGGCCCGCGGCCCCTGCTGAACGGGAGTTGCCGGCGGAGCGAAGTATGGAGCAGGGCCACGTCGTTTTGCAAAAGGGCGGGCCTAATGCTTGTTTATATTGAGCTCCATGTGCTCCTTTATGGACGATGTAATAGAAAAAGCTCCATGCTCCCCGATGACGAGCCGGAGATCGGAAGTTCTAATGGCCTCCGCGGCCGGCCGGCCGGTCGGCGGCGCACCGCGGGGGATCGAGAGGAGGAGAGATGGAAAAAGAGAAAAAATAAAAAAGGCAGAGGAGGCGTCGTCGGGTTTCCGCTTGCATTCTGACGGAGGTCAGCACCGGATGGGACGGGGGGCCTCGGACAAGGCCGGGGTGCTCGATCCCGATCCAGCCGCGGAGGGGATTTCTCTGCGCCTGGCCCACAGAGCCTCCCCGCCCGCCCTGCCCGCCCTGCCCTGCCCCGCCATCTTCGAGGGTCATTGAACATCCGGACGGACAAGACGCCCGGGCCGCGCGCTGTTTGGCTTCGGTCGCCGTCCGTCCGGGTCCGTCTCGAGGCCGCCGCCGGGGCGCGCACTGCAGTGGGCGGACCGCCCGGACCGCGCCGGCTCCAGCGGGGGCCACGCTTCCGGCCTCAGGCCCGCCTCGGCCTCGGCCTCTCCTCTCCTGTCCGGTCGTCCTCGTTGCACCCCGCAGCGGAGGCGCCGTTCTGATAACACGAGAGACTATTTTCGTGGGAAGCTTTTTCTCACCACTGCACTACTGCTGCTGCTGTG
>NW_026269671.1:6248-6598 GCF_000697945.3 Frankliniella occidentalis | reverse complement strand
TGTAATAGAAAAAGCTCCATGCTCCCCGATGACGAGCCGGAGATCGGAAGTTCTAATGGCCTCCGCGGCCGGCCGGCCGGTCGGCGGCGCACCGCTACCTACCAGCAGAGCCCTCGTGAGCGGAATAAGAGTGATAATCTGGCGGCACACGGCGGGGCGTGGCGTGGCGTGGCGGGGCGTGGCGGGGCGGGGCGGGGCGGGGAGGGGCAGAGGACACTGCATTATTAAAGCAGATTAACAAAACGCTGGGCCGGCCTGGTCGGCATGAAGGGTTGAGGTTGGGCCAGCAGGGGCCAGGCCGCCGGGCGCCGGGGGAGGGAGAGCTGATCTCGAGGGAGGAGGGGAGGAGG
>NW_026269671.1:0-387 GCF_000697945.3 Frankliniella occidentalis | reverse complement strand
AGGTTCACATAGAAATTGTATACGGCACCCGTATGCACACGTACGGATTGTACATGTATCGTATACGGGACCTATACAAACGAAATTTCACGGGGGTCGGCGTTACTGCAACCGCGAACATGCGTATGCGTATTTCGCTTTTCCAGCGTAAAACCTCATGCTGTCGTGGTGAGCCTGTGTGCTTGATGCCTGTGACTATGCCTGCACCTGTACGCACTCTTCAAAATAAGAATCCGCGACTCACATGGGTCTGGCACTCTAAAGTTACAGCGTCATATGAAGCTGGTCTCGACGGGAGTCAACGTAAAGCGCTAGTAGTAGTGCAGGTGACCGCTTTGCTTCGTTTGCTCGCCGGACGGATAGGCAACCCATCGTGCTCGGCCGACA
>NW_026269670.1:5601-6339 GCF_000697945.3 Frankliniella occidentalis | reverse complement strand
CCTCCTCTCTCTCTCCCTTTCTCCACAACTTCCCCCTTCGTTCCACCCCCTCCCCGAGACGTTCGTTTGGCACGCGACCGCAAAAGAAAGCGTGAATCGAACAAACTTTTGGGGCCGAGCTGCTTTCAGCAGATATAACAACAGCGAGGGAGAGTAGTAGGCCGAGCTGCGCAGCCCTTTGGCAGGGCAAGGGGTTGTAGTGGGCGAGAGCAAGCCCTTGAACGCGGCGCAAAGAGCGCTTGAGGCGTGGAACTTCGGCGCAGAGCGTTTCGCCTGCCGGTCAGGTTCGGGCGCGGAGGAGTCAATAATGGCCGCTATCCTCCATACTTTGGGCCAGATGGTTGTTCCTAACCCTTTCGGATACGTTACCGGGTTGTAATTTAAAACTAACTAGACCCAACCTTTGAACTTGTGTGGTTATTGTGATCCCCCTCCCTTTCGCGACTGGTGCAAAAAGGCTCCGAGGGACTAGAATAGCGCCGAGTGGAGTGGGAGAGAACGCGGCTGAGGAGGGAAGGGGGCGTACCAACGGTGGCGTACCTGCGCTGCATAGCTAATGCCCGGCTCCCAGGCTGCGTCGCCACGTGGTCGGCACGGCGGCACGTAGCGCAGAGCCCCCGTAAAGTAGGCGATGGTCATTAACACGGTAATGGGCGTCCAGGGAATTGGAGGCACTCGACCAGTCTGGACCTTCCGATCGGGAAGCGGGAGGGGTAGAAGGGGGAGGAGGGGAGGTAG
>NW_026269670.1:0-726 GCF_000697945.3 Frankliniella occidentalis | reverse complement strand
CGGCCGAGGCTGGTGGCAGCCCTGGCAGCCTTGGGCGGCTCTACCTGTGTGCTGGTCACGTCTCGCCCTAGTCGTGATGTGGGTCCTCCCCCCCCAGTCTAAAATTTGAATATTTATTCCGATTGAAATGCAATTTGATTGTAATTTATACCAAGATTTTAGACTTGGAAGACCTTCCAGAGTTGTGCGGGCTTCTTTTTTATTCACTCGTTTATCCACTTATAATGGTTTGCATTCACTTTGATCTCCAGTGCTGCTTGGCCATGCTTATCTCGGGCTAGCTAAATTTCTGACTGTCATATGTGGATATTGATGTGGCTTACAAATCCCACGCGCGCACATCTGTAAGTTCCAACTGTGAGCAGGCGTGCGTAAGGGGTTTCCTATCGCCCCTGACTGGGTGGCTTACGGATCGAGCGAGTAGGCACACCCACACGTAAGAATGGTTTATCAGCCACCTGGTAGAACGTGGTGAAGAGGGCTGGAGGGCTAAAAATAAGCCTTGACATTTCCAACTCCAAAGTGAAGCTTCATTGAAAAATGTCCTCGTAAAGTTACGACATTTCTTGTAATTTGGAATTACAAAATAATGTAAATTTGCGACGGCCCACTTTTGCTCCTTTATGAATTCCAAGTCGATAGGAAGTGATTGTAATTTTACAAAATATTCAAGTTGTAATTTTTAGGACTCACATCATGGAAAAATTTTCCGTAAACCTACGAGTA
>NW_026269669.1:7972-8262 GCF_000697945.3 Frankliniella occidentalis | reverse complement strand
TGGATCAAGACAACCCAAAATCAACAATAAAACAAAAAGCCGCATGTTAAATGTTAACCCCCGCTGCCTCAATGAAAATCAATCTCTCATCGTATGTTATGTTACGTTATAGCGTTCGTGTGCAATTTTTGAAACATTGCATTTGGTTTTTCGCCACGTGACGGCACCGTACCCAGTAGGCGTTGGTAGCTGAAAGCGAATGAGTTTCCTCCCCCCGCGACACCTCTCTCACCCATCCTCGCTCTCTATCTACGGCACCACCAGCGCGGAGCTGCACAAGAGAGAAGGCG
>NW_026269669.1:3657-3990 GCF_000697945.3 Frankliniella occidentalis | reverse complement strand
GGGGGGGGGACTGGCTCGAGCAGAGATGGAGCCGACGGAAAGGACCTTGTGCTGTCCAGGGGCGCATCCAGAGCGCGGGCGGGAGGTGGGGGTCGTCTCACGTGTCTGTGTATGTAGCGTTATGTTATATGTTGCGGGTGTGTTGTCACCAAGGCCGATAGTAACGCACAAAGCCAAATATAGCTTTGAGTCGCCCGGCAAAAGGGACACTCGGAAACGAGAGACGCGTGGAAAACAGTGGGAGAGTGGTTGGGGGAAGGGGTGGGGGGCAAACGACAGTAGAGAAATATAGTGCAAAAAGGCAAGAGGTGGGGATCCGTTTTCAAACGCACA
>NW_026269669.1:0-1967 GCF_000697945.3 Frankliniella occidentalis | reverse complement strand
GTCCGTAAAATTGAAACTGCATCATCACGTCATCCTGTCAGTGTGTTTATAAAATAAAACGTATAAACCGGGCGTGCCTTCATGTGCCCCAACAGCATTAGGGCTCTCACTTTTACCCGCATACCCGGGTAACCCGAGTACCCGCCCGCCCGGGTTGGAACCGGGTAAACGGGTCTTACCGGGTAACACGGATTTACCAGGGTACCCGGGTAGAACCGGCGGAACCGCGCCTGTAGGTAGGCAATTTGACATACCGGGTCTACCCGGGTACCCGGGTTACCCGCTGTTACCCGGTAGGACCCGTTTACCCGGTTCCTACCCGGGTTACCCGGGTACCCGCCGGTCCGGGTTTTGAGAGCCCTAAACAGCATCACATAGCATCCGTGGGGGCTTTCCTAGCGTGTGCGATGCGAGTCGAATCGCAAAACCAAGCACTAATGCTGAAAGTCTTTTCCCAGGAGTTCGCCGTCAAGAAATCATTTCCGATGGTTTTCTCAGTTTGTTTGCAAATGGCAGGAGCTGTGGCGCCTGTGAGACTCAGGGTAGGCCACGCACAGTACACGCATGCACTGCAGCAGTTGTTGCCTAGCCACTAGGCGCTATGAAAGCTTTCCACCGCTAGTCTTGGTGGTCCGTGATTACGAATGACAGACTCTACACCCAGAAAACCGTTTCTTTGAATTAAAGAAATTTTATTTAATTCAACGAAAATTTCGTGCCAGAAACCAAAGAAATCTTTTTCGTTCATATAACGAAAAAATTTCTTTCACTCAACGAAAGTTTTGTCAGATTGAACAAATTTTCGTTGAGATAAAGAAATTTTTCTTCAAATCAACGAAAATATCGTCAGTTCGTGATTTCGTTAAGTCAAAGAAACGGTTTTCTGGGTGAAGATAATCCCTTCACTAACGGCTTAAAGTGTGCTAACTGGATCAAGACAACCCAAAATCAACAATAAAACAAAAGCCGCATGTTAAATGTTAACCCCCGCTGCCTCAATGAAAATCAATCTCTCATCGTATGTTATGTTACGTTCGTTATAGCGTTCGTGTGCAATTTTTAAAACATTGCATTTGGTTTTTCGCCACGTGACGGCACCGTACCCAGTAGGCGTTGGTAGCTGAACGCGAATGAGTTTCCTCCCCCCGCGACACCTCTCTCACCCATCCTCGCTCTCTATCTACGGCACCACCAGCGCGGAGCTGCACAAGAGAGAAGGCGAGTAAAAAAGTGTCTCCATCCCCCTATTGCGCGGGTTTCCTCTTTTTCTTTTCTTTTTTTTCCTCCAACGCGGATCAGCGAGTCTGATAATTGAAATTCGTTCCGGCTCCGGCTGCGGCGGCCGGGCAGTCGAATACTCGCGCACTCCGTGTGCGGCCAGCCGGCCAGTCAGCGAGGCAGCCAGCAAGCGACCCTCGGCAGCAGGACGGTGGTCCCCAGGCGGGCCCAGCCCCAGCAGAACGCCACCAATCTATTTGCTCATTGCTCCAGCCAGCAGAGCCTCTGGTCCGAAGCTCTGGCCGCCGCAGCCCCCCCCCCCCCCCCTGGGAGAGTGGTTGGGGGAAGGGGTGGGGGGCAAACGACAGTAGAGAAATATAGTGCAAAAAGGCAAGAGGTGGGGATCCGTTTTCAAACGCACACAAGCCCAGATCCGATACGGCACACGGAGGGGGTGGACGGATCTGGCCAACAGGGTCCGTATCAACACAGACTCCGGCAGGCGCCGTGAGGACGCCCCATCCTTACACTGGAAACCCCAGTGCAAGACCGCCCCCTAGTGTAGAAACTGGGGGACCAGGAGGAGTGTGTGTCCTTCGGCAAGAAGCGCGAAGCCTATGTTGAGTCGGTCCAACATCTGGCCCTAGTATATAGCGTAATATTATGAGAAGTCCTACAGAAAAAAACGTGAGAGATCACATGTTGTCAAACGCCAAAAAAGCGTGAGACGCGTCCACTGTAAAAGGTAT
>NW_026269668.1:7323-8382 GCF_000697945.3 Frankliniella occidentalis | reverse complement strand
CCCCCCCTCTCTCTCTCTCTCTGGAGCACCTCACCGCCCATAGCCTGCGTCCTTTCAAGGTCAAAGCGTGGCTCGCCCGAGGCTCGCCCTACCGCCCGGCCCGGCCTGCGCACCAGGCCTGGCCGGCCTGCACATACGCAGGGGCCCTTTCCAACCCGCAGTGACCACCACGACTTGTGGCCAGACATCATTGTGAGTCCTTGCTAATGATGATGCCGTGGTGCGATTCACAATAAAACGGTACACGTTCGCTACCAAAGCAGCCTTCGCCTTTCCCTCGATTTATTCGGGTATAGAGGAACGCGTCGCGTAAAGCGAGTGGAAAATCACAGCAGAGTGTGCGTGTCAGTGACCTTGTGTGTGATACTTCTGAAGTAGTGGGGGCGCGCCGATGACTGAATTGGGGACCAGAAATAATTACATCTGCGCCAGCCATGTGTCATGTGGCAGCCTCAGCGTCCACACACCGACTCGCCTGCTTCTGCCACCCGTTCTTCCTCAGCTGGTTGTCTGCAGCTTCCTCTTTACGTGCGTCTGCCTTTCTGCCTCTCTCCTTCCCAGGGCAGCAGCCCCTCGTTGGTCGGGTATTGAAGTTCGGAACCGACGTAATGGATGCCACCCATATCGAGCGACTTGTTATAATAGCGCCGGTGCGGGGTGCAATCTGGTCCACACCACTGTAATTTACAGACATAGAGACTACATCGTTAACCGCGGCGTAAATCATGGACCTCCTCGACAATCGTTTGGCACCCGGAGGCTAAAACCAACCGGCATTTAATATACCGTCCAAAAAAATATATAGCTATGGCGTTTGGTAATTGTCACATGGAACTTTATGTCCACCGTCTAGTTGAGCCCGCGGAGAATGTATCAGGAACGGTTTGGGCCCCTCTTTTTTATGGGCTCCGATGGGTTTCGGAAAATAATGTGGCAGGTCAGAGAGGCACCACGCTGCACCACGATGCGACCTCGTGCCGGTCCCGTGTTCATTCCTGGGGACGTATACCCTCTCCTGCTGAGAGAGGGAGAGAGGGGGCAGGGCAGGGAGAGAGGGGG
>NW_026269668.1:4690-6386 GCF_000697945.3 Frankliniella occidentalis | reverse complement strand
GGGCGTCTGGGCCAGCAGGCCACAGGCTTAGCGTTGCGTAACACATCGTTCGTCTTTTTTATTTTCCGGATTGATCCGGTTTTTCGTGAGAGGACATGCACGTTTGCCCTGCCACGCCCCTCGCGGCCCGCGGCCCTCTTCCCCCAACGCCACGCTCCGCCACGCCCTGTACCGCGCTAGCCCATCACAGACGCGGAGACTATTTTCAGGCTAGCCTACACTGCCGTTAATGTTGAGGTCGCTGAAGTTGCTGTTGTTTTGTTTTGTGATTCGTGTGTCGTTTTCTTTTCGCCGCGTGCCGTCGTTCCCGACGGTTAACGAGTATAGATGCGTTAGGTGAGGGAGGGAGGGCGGTGAGCGGGGTGGCAGCTGGACACCATTATTCGTAAAGGATAAGGCTACAAGGTTCGTGCGCAAATTCACACAGAACCGCGGCTTGAAAACACACTGCATACCCTACCACGATATCAAGGAAGCAAAAAATTTCGCCAGCACACGACATTGTCATTGCGCCTTTGTTAACACAGACAATTGCAAAATTTGTTTGCTCAAGGTGCAAAATAGTTAATAATTCTTGGTTGTAGCAACACAATGCTTTTAGTTAACAATTCTTAGTTGTAGCAACACAACACTTTTGGCTCTCTCGGCAAACTATAATTCGCATCTGCAACAAACTATTTTCTCTAATAAAAACCGCATTCGTTGTGGTAGAGCGAAACCATTCGTTTCAGCGTCGGCCGGGGCCGCCGGGCTTAAAAGGTGCAAGCCCTTAAGGGGCTGACTGCGCCGAGGGCTGACGGACGGGCAGCGCAGGGCAACTAATCTAGTGGAAGGGCGTCGCGACCTCCTCTTCTCGCTCGCGTCTCTGTCCTCCCAGGAGGCGCGCGCGCTGCGACACAAGGCGCGGCATTGTCTACCTGAGGGACCTGAGGGCAGCGCCCCGCGGAGCCCCCACGCTGCCTCCTCCTCCTGCTCCTCCTCTCCCTCCTCCTCTTCCTCCCTCTCCTCCTCTTCCTCATCGCCCTCCCCCCTGTTCTCGTCTAGGCGAGGCTAGTCGCGAAGCGGCGTCGCACGGACGGCGTCGTGGCGGCGTTGCCATCATTCTCGGCGTCCTCTCCGCCGCGGCGCACGCTCCCGGCGGAACACCGCATCGCCTTAAACACACCTCCGCCTCCGGGCCGACGCCGCCGCCGCCCGTTTTCGGCGACGTTCGCGCGGTCCAAGCTTCCCAGCGAGCGGTGCGGGGCGGCGGCGCTGCCGGTTAGGCAACCCGCGTACTCGCCTACGCCCGTGCTGCCTACCTCGCAGGCGCGCTGGCCGCTGCCTTCCATCACCCACCCCGAGAGGCCCCGCACACAGAAGTGTGGGCAGCAACAACCTGAACCGAAACACGGCAAAATCAACGAATTCGTTTGCGTGTATGCGCGTGACGTGGTGGGGTTACGTAGTCCGCATCCGAGCGTCCGTAACAGCTACGACGCCTGTCGGGACGCCCATGCTATGCCCTGCTCCGGGGGGTGGGCTCGGGGGAGGACGCATTCTGATACAGCAAGACGACTCCCCGACCTTCGCTCCGCCTCGCTCGCGGCGGTAAGGAGGAGATCCGCACCCAGCCCAATTGGCTACCGGGGCCGCCAGGCCGACGGAGCCGTACCTTTTTATTCTCTGTCTCGATCTATTCCCCCCCCCTCTCCCC
>NW_026269668.1:0-1837 GCF_000697945.3 Frankliniella occidentalis | reverse complement strand
GGGGGGGGGGGCTCACCGATTGATACTCGCGGCCCCAGACCTACCACACCCCGCCACGCCACACCCAGTCGGTGCTGCCAATGCGACCGATCCCAACTCTAGTGATGCGGTTCCGGACCAGCGACCGCGCTTTCAGATCGGCTCAGCAGCAGCATTTAGTAAGGTCGCGGTCGACCAGACCAGAGAAGGAGTACGGCGAAAACAGAGACAAGGGTGAGTGTCGGAGATGGAAGCCCCCTCAACAAACAATGCTTGTATATCTCTATCTCTCTCTCTCACCCTCAGTGCAATGTGTCCGACACCACGGTGTTGATGCGGGAATGTGAGACTGCGATCGTCGGCTCGCCCGCGCTTGCACCATGCGCAACGACGCCACCTGAGCGGACTGCTGAGCGAAGCGCGTTTGAACCGGGATTGTTCGAACCCCCTTTCGACACAGTGTCCGGGTGTTTGGAGAGCAGCGCAGCGGGGCCGTTGGAGACACCTTTGCAAGTCATAATATTTTCATTTCTCCCTTTGTGCGTCGTCAGTCGGCTACGTTTGAAGAGTTTGAGTGTACCGGCGCCTCTTTCTTTAGTTGCGCGGTTCGATCCGCAAAACACACACGCACACACGACCATACACACACGCACATACGCCGCACACAGGAGCACGCGCGCTCTCTGGGTACGCGTCCTCCTCGGATTCCTCGGGCGCTCCTCGGGCACCCGGCACAACATCGGCCACAGTTTTTGTGTTGGTCCTGCTGTCCTGTCGCCGTCGCCGTCCTTGGGTGCGCGAAGTCTTTGGGTGTGACGGCGGAGGCGCGGCCGCGGTGGGTCCGCCCGTCATTATACAGCCTCCGAACGCGACTCTAAATGTGTGGATAATCACGTGGTAATTATACGCCCCTGCCCCGTGCCGTTGGCACTGCCGACCAAAGACCGGCACCGGCCGGCACCGGAACAGCCTCGGCCCGACACGGCCCAAACTCCACTCGCCTTGTAGCTAGAGCCGGTCAACAACAGTGCCGGTCGCCGTGTCAAAAAATTTTGGCCGAGTCCGGGACTCTGCTTTCTTGGTGAAAATCGGTGAACTCGCGGGTGGCACTTGCAATTCTTCTAGATCCACACCAACTTTGGGGTCCTAGGTAGGGGGGAAAGGAGTCAGAATCAAGTAAAACAAATCGAAATGTTGTCCGTTTCATTCAATCTCTAGCCGCTTAGGTGCTGTAGACTGATTTTATAAGGGATTCGATCAAAAGTCATTAACGGCTCTAATCTTTTTCATGATTGTGAGATTTGGGAAGATTTTCGAGTTCCATTCGAGTTTTGATCGTGTAACCATTAAATTTTGCAGATGGGTCTCGTCAAAATTGTCGATTTACACTGGAAAACGTTCCCTTAGTGTGGCGAGCAGAGCTGAGCTACGGCGTAGCGCCGGGCCGCGGCGGCGCGTCTACCTCACTGGCGCAGCGCGAGTGGGCCGGTGGGCCGTCGTGGCGCCTCCACCACCGCGTCCACCTGGCGGGCCACGCCATAACGAATGCGAGGCAACGGGGATCAACAACGTCAAAGTGCCGAATAATGAGAGAACCTCGCGATGCCGACGGCGCCGAGAAGCCGCGCGTGCCGCGCAACAACTCACCCTGGTCGGCGACAGCGGGGTGGTTCCATCCTTGTTGATGACGTGCATCTTGGGCTACTTGTTGCTCCAGCGCAGTATCCGAGGGGTGGGTGTTTCACTGCACTGCCGCCGCTGCACTCGGGGCGCGCACACTACTGCGCGCGCACGCACGCACACGAACCCGACCGACGAACAGCCGACCGCTATTTTTAAGCGCCCCTGTCTGTCGAGG
>NW_026269667.1:6777-7188 GCF_000697945.3 Frankliniella occidentalis | reverse complement strand
GCTCCAGTCAGATTAGACAGCGTCGCGATTACCTCCATCACCTCGCGACGCGGCGGTGCGGCGCGCTGCTCAGCTGTCTGTCACGGAATACATCCTAATTTTGGTAGATGATTCAACATTTAAAACTCTTCAAACACTTAAACTTACTAAACTAAAGGACGGATGGACGGGGAAGCGAGATCCAGCTCTGTTTTTTAAAATCGATTCTTGTTTGAACCTTATTTTTAGGATTTTAGGCACACTTCTGGCTGTGGGTTGTTTTAGGAACCGTTTGAGTGCGTTCGACGTGAAGTATGATCGGATATCACTCTTCGTCTCGCATAACAAACAGGAGCTAGTGCTCTACATTTTATTCTGCCCCAAAGAAAATAAGCGTTAAGCGTGCTTCTAGCTGGAGCTCCTTGCCGCGTA
>NW_026269667.1:1119-1792 GCF_000697945.3 Frankliniella occidentalis | reverse complement strand
TAAGGGACGGGTACACACCCACAAGAACAAACTGCAAAGAAAAAAGGTCCTCCGTGGGGCTTCTGAGTTTTTGAAGCAGGCCATGTGTATGGTACGGTATTAATTACCGAAAGACTCAACTTTACGCGCGGCTTTCAATCAACTTTTTTCCCTCCAAAACACAATGATGAGCCCAAACGTACCGTGACATAATAGCGGCTCACGGTGAAAAGAATGTCTTGAAATCCCAGGAAATTTCTGGGATTTCAAGGTAGGGTGGATAGTTTCAAGATTGACCCTTGAAATCTCAGACTCTGTCTTGAAACTCGTTGCTTCCAAGGGAAATCCTTGGAATTGTCGTCTGGTATTCAAGGGTTTCCCTTGAAGTATCCAGATCGTGCTTCAAGGAAAACCCTTGAGTACCAAACAAAAATTCCAAGGATTTTCCTTGGAAGCTACGGGTTAAAGGCAGAGTCTGGGATTTCAAGGGCCAATCTTGAAATAATCCACCCGACCTTGAAATCCTAGAAATTTCCTGGGATTTCAAGACATTCTTTTTACCGTGCAAAAGGATGTGTGGGATAAAGACGTCACAAATGAGCCGAGCTGCAGCCGCGCGCAGAGGCAGCGCAAACAGCGGCTCCAGTCAGATTAGACAGCGTCGCGATTACCTCCATCACCTCGCGACGCGGCG
>NW_026269667.1:0-1069 GCF_000697945.3 Frankliniella occidentalis | reverse complement strand
TAGCCTGGGTCCTAAGGGACGGGTACACACCCACAAGAACAAACTGCAAAGAAAAAAGGTCCTCCGTGGGGCTTCTGAGTTTTTGAAGCAGGCCAAGTATGGTACGGTATTAAGGGGGCATCCTAGTGTAGCAGGCATAAAAATACGTGTTTTTTCGCGATTTTTTAAAAAAGAAATGGAAGCAACAGAGGGAAAACTAGGTTTGCTACATAAAAGTACACATCTTTCTCTGTCCAAAACTGCTAAAAAGTTGACCAACGCCTCACGCATACCGGAGAAACGGCCTGCGAGAAAACACGCGTCGCGAATGTCGTGGACGCATGGCGTGCACGATATCTACCCTCCAAATGGTCCAATCGGGCCAAATCCAGTGTCTGCGTGTTCTTTACACTTGCCGTTATGGCATGAACCTCCAACTTTTAAAACAAATGATTATTACTATTTTTTTGATCACACTGAACTTTTAGTTTCAAAACATTGGGTAAAATTTTAACTTTACGATTTTTTTTGACAAGGTTCTCGTTGACCGAGGCCAAAACTGGAGGTTCATGCCATAGCCACACTATCTGAGAGCACTCAGAAAAAAATTGAGCTCGTTCGGACTATTCGTTCGGCAGTTATCGTGCACGCCATGCGTCCACGACATTTCGCGACGCGTGTTTTCTCGCAGGCCGTTTCTCCGGTATGCGTGAGGCGTTGGTCAACTTTTTAGCAGTTTTGGACAGAGTAAGATGTGTACTTTTATGTAGCAAACCTAGTTTTCCCTCTGTTGCTTCCATTTCTTTTTTAAAAAATCGCGAAAAGACACGTATTTTTAGGCCTGCTACACTAGGATGCCCCCTTAATTACCGAAAGACTCAACTTTACGCGCGGCTTTCAATCAACTTTTTTTCCTCCAAAACACAATGATGAGCCCAAACGTACCGTGGCATAATAGCGGCTGAAGGATGTGTGGGATATAGACGTCACAAATCAGCCGAGCTGCAGCCGCGCGCAGAGGCAGCGCAAACAGCGGCTCCAGTCAGATTAGACAGCGTCGCGATTACCTCCATCACCTCGCGACGCGGCG
>NW_026269666.1:7774-7983 GCF_000697945.3 Frankliniella occidentalis | reverse complement strand
CCGCCTGCAGCCGTACGGGTGGGCCTGCCTAACTGTCGCACACCACGGCGCCCGAGCGAGTAGGCAACCCGCCCACTCGCGTGCATGCGGTACAGTATTACTAAGATTACTAAAGAAGTTGTAGGCAGCACATGGGACACACCCTGCAAGGTGCGTTCAGAGGATGTATGTTCTGAGGGGGGTTCTGCGGGGAAATGGCGCAATGGCGT
>NW_026269666.1:2308-2684 GCF_000697945.3 Frankliniella occidentalis | reverse complement strand
AGGGGCGCGCCGCGGCCGCGGACCGCGCGACTACTGGAGGATATGTAGTTAGCGATAAGTAGGGTCGAAAAGGAGGATCGGCCGAAAAGGAGGGTCGGCGCAAACCGCCACGTACGCTTGTTTGAGCTCGCTCCTGTCCACATTTCAGGTGTTCATAGTTCATAGCGAACGTGAACGGATGCTTAAGTGTCGAAAAATCGGACAGGAGCGAGCTCAAACAAGCGTACGCGGCGGTTTGCGCCGACCCTCCTTTTCGCCGGACCCTCCTTTTCGACCCTACTTATCGCTAACTACATATCCTCCTGGACTCCTTCCAGATCGTGAAATGGACATTATGCGTTGCGTCACGACAATACCACAATCGCGCGGGCGAAGC
>NW_026269666.1:0-1476 GCF_000697945.3 Frankliniella occidentalis | reverse complement strand
GAGAGCGAGAGAGAGAGAGAGAGCACCTAGTACATGGCGGGGAATATATTTTAAAACTAAATATTTTCCTATCCGACCGTACACGCCGCCGCCGGGCCTAAATCATTCATCACTCGCGGCTCCGTACCCATTTGGCGGGCGTGTGTGTTTTTGCCACCCCGAGCGATGAGAAATGCCTGCTCCTGCGGCCGGGTGGGCTTCAAGATAAACACTGCACACTGCCGCCGTGACGGCAGATGTATGGCGGCGGGCTGCTGCTGCTGCTCGCTCCTGGTGCTGCTGTGGTAGCGGCCCCGGGGCCGGGAGGAAGTCCCACATGACTCGGAGTTATGAATGACTTTGGCACGCCGATATGGACCTCACTGCGCGCGCCTCCTACAACAGGCTAAATAGGACTCTGAAGGATTGGCCCAGCGATCCATCCTATCTGCTCGCGTGTCATCTCTCCAGCCCGCCTTCTTAGCTTTCTGACTGTGTACCTCAGATATTTCGTGAGGATGCTACTTCGGATCGTCGCGGGAAATGTGATCCACCCCATCCCATCACCCATCACGCCCCGCGTCGCTCCGCGCGCGGCGGTTTCGGGAGAGGAGACGCCTTCCCGATGCTGTTATTTGCGGTTTCTTTTTCCCGAACTTCCTTGCGGTCTGTCAAGGACCCGCGCGCCGCCGCCACACCGCGCCTGCGTGCCGCGCGCGATGTGGGTATCGGAAGGTCCTTATTCGCTCTCGGGGTCCCACCGGCCGCCGGACCCTCCCCGTCCAGTGCTCCGGTGAACGGGGCGCCATAACCGCAAGAAAGTGACCGTGATCGTGATGCTGATACGGGGAGACAGCAATCACCTCTCACAGTCGCGCCGCTCGCGGCTCGGGCAAGTCGACGCCCCACGGGGGGCATACGTACACGGCCAGGGAATACGTTGAACGCGGGCGCGAGAGTGGACGTTTTAATCTGGTTTGGCTTTTCGGACGGGTGCGGGGCGGGGCATGCTGGCTCTTGATTTGATTCGGTTCGCTACCGCCCCGCCTATGCCTGTCCGCCCGCCTTACGCCTTTTGCTCTGCTTGTCTCATTTTCGTTCCGAATCCTAGAGACACGCCGCCGACACACATATATACATTCACGTTCACTTTCCCGTCGGTTAATTAAACCTGCCACACCCAGGGTCTTTTGCCGGCTGCTGGGCTGCTGGACTTGGCCGGGCCGGGCCCAGGCCGCCGGTCATATGAGCGGCCATGGGGGGCGGCCGCGGGTGCAGCAGCTGCAGCGCGGGCCGGGCCAGGAGGCCACGGGGCCGCGGACCTGCGGACGTGAACAGGACCAGAGAAAGTATATACGGGCTGCTGGAGCTGTCGATAGCGTCGCCCTCCCATCTTATATCGTCACTTTTCAGCCCGCTCACCATGAGTAGTATGGGGACCAGGCCACCTCACGTAACGGTGAGCGCACTGCTCGCCGTGCTCGCCACCCCTCTCTC
>NW_026269665.1:5543-5807 GCF_000697945.3 Frankliniella occidentalis | reverse complement strand
CCGCTCCGCGGTTCGACGAGCAGGTGGGCGCCGCGGGCTGCACGCCGCGGAACGCGGGCCCCTGCCGGCCTCCGCCCCCATATAATACTTGTAGGGACGCGATAGTTCGTGCAATTCTTCGGAATTGTGTAGGAGAGTCTCTGTGTTCTAAATGATTTCCTTTTCCCGCAGCGGGTGGGCCAGTCAGCTGCAGGAGGCGCGCGTGATGCGCCCGCTCATGTGGTCTTGGTCCCCAGGGTCCCCAGGGTCCCCGGCTGGTTCACC
>NW_026269665.1:330-695 GCF_000697945.3 Frankliniella occidentalis | reverse complement strand
GTATGTTTTAATAGTTTGTAAACAAAATATCGGAAAAATAGTCTGCTCTGCTGTGACAAAGTGTCGACATGAATCGTGTTCCCCTGGCGATTTCCTTTTCTGAGTGTCCTTCCATGTTTAGTGATCCTTCCCATCTTCATTGTGAAATCTAAATTTCCTGTTTTTGTGTGTTTTACATTACATTGTAGCTTATTGACACCTGTTGCCGTTAGGACTAGGACGCTCTGATATTTTTACCCGCCATTTTCACAAGCCCTTATACGGCTTGGCACTTGAAGTTAGAACGATCGCCTGTGTTTATTTAACGGCGCTAAAATTAACATGATTAAATGAAATTCATCATTGGGGCTGTGTAAGAATTCCGT
>NW_026269665.1:0-280 GCF_000697945.3 Frankliniella occidentalis | reverse complement strand
AATGAAATTCATCATTGGGGCTGTGTAAGAATTCCGTGATTCCGCCAATGTTGGCCCGCCGCCCGCTGGGCTCATCCCCTTGCTACTTTTGCTCTCCCGCGCAACTTCTCCTTGTGCCTTTGTCCTTGTGTCTTCGGAATTTCCTCTGTGTTTAAGGTAAACGAATTTGTGTGTTGTCCATTAAAGGGCGGCTCTTGTGACACCCTTCAGTGTTCATTCGGATCCTTTCTCACCGGTTTGTTCGGCGCGCGTTACGTCATCCTAACCTCCCCTCACTGTG
>NW_026269664.1:8213-8693 GCF_000697945.3 Frankliniella occidentalis | reverse complement strand
TTCCACGGGCCCACCCCGCTGCCGCTGCCCCACCCGGGGCCGCTCGCCCTCGGCCCGCCCCCCAGCCTGCCCCCCGGGCTGCCCCCGCTGCCCCCCGCACTCCAGCCTGCCCTGAACCTCAGGCAGCCATGGGTAAGTACATGGGGACGCAACTCCTACTGTTGCGGGCCCAACTTATTGTGCTGTAAGCGACAGCGTTACATCAAGCACGGAAGTGTGCATTTGAAAGGCGACCAATTCCTTACCAGAGTCAGAGTCAGCCTTAATTCAATCTTTCTATCGAATCCGTTAATGAGCCCGAAAAAATTACTTAATCTTTCTTATGTATGCTTCTTCGTTCCACCGCGGTACCAGGGAAACGATTTGCAGCGACCTGTTCCTACATTTTTCGTCACATTGTATCCGTATTTGTGTTACTTGCCTAGGCGTGGCCGACGGGGCTGGTGCAGCAGCCGGAGCCACCACGACTGAGCTACCTGA
>NW_026269664.1:1735-3133 GCF_000697945.3 Frankliniella occidentalis | reverse complement strand
CCTGCTGTGTCGCTCCCCCGCAGTGTGTCTCCTCGCCGCGCGCGCGCACGAGGATCCGGACCAACCCCTGGCTGCCCAACAGCCCGGCACCGACACCCAACGCGACCCCGACACCGCGGACGCGCAGTCAGCAGCTACATCAACAGCAGCACCAGCAGCAACAGCAGCAGCAACCGCAGCACCATCAGCAGCAGCAGCACCATCAGCAGCAGCAGCACCAGCAGTACCCGCAGCAGCTTGTGCAGCAGCCAAACAGCAGACAGGCTCTCGGTAGGCAGGCAGTAATGACATGTAATTTTCAAGTATCAGAAAGTACCAGAGGACCTGCAGTTTGTAAGATTAAACCTCTCCCACCATTGAGGTGTTCAACACGTAAGAACTGAGTCCATTAATATGTACCTCTCTCTCTCTCTCCCTCTTTCCTAGCAGGGTGTTCCTCGTCGCTCTCGCTGTCCTCGTCCTCCTCCTACGGGTCCGCCTCGGACGTGTCCCTCCAGCGCCGCGCCCCCGGCGGCCACGGCAGGGCCCGCTCCAGGGGCGGCCCGAGCGGCAGGGGGGCGGCGCGGCCGCAGCCGCTGTTCCAGCTCAACGAGGAGAGCCCCTCCGTGGAGGACAAGCCTCTGCCTCGGGGGCCCGCGCAGCCCAGCCCGTGAGTAACCAGTGTCGTGGGGGAGGGGAGGGTCTCGGTCGGTGGGAGGGTCCCTCATACGCACCTGGGTGCAGTTCTGCTTGCAGAAGACACTCGCCGTTGCCGGTCGCGGGCTCCACGGCCGCGGGCTGCGGGCGAGCGTCGCGGGCGAGCAACCGACCCACGGCAGCAGCGCCGCGGTCGGCCTCCTCCGGCTCGACCTTCAGCGGCTGCTCCCGGGCGGCGGGCGCCTCGGGCGGACACCACCGCGGCCGCGCGCCTTGCGCCAAGCAGCAGCGGTCGTCTTCGTCGTCCTCGTCCGCGTCCTCCCGGACGGCAAACAACGGCTCGCCGCCGAACCTCTCCGACAACGAAGACGTCGAGGACGTGACGCTCAACGAAATGATGGGCAAGTTCGACGAGAGCTACGTGTACGAGAAGGAGACGGACATCCTCAGCGACAGCGACCCCACGGACGTTGAGGATTACGGTGACGACGTGGACGACGCAGACGCAGGTGACGAGCAGACGGACGAAGGCGATCTGGACTTCATCGACCGGTGCTCGCTGACGGAGCAGGTGTCGTGCTGCGAGGACCGGCTCGTGAACCGCGGCCACTGCTCCTTCCACAACTTCCCACCCGGGCGGCGCCAGTCGAGCAGGCGACGGTCCAGCCGTCGGGAGACGCCGTCCCGCGCGTCCAACTCGTCCAGGGACGCCTCGGTGGGCAGCCCCCGCGGCAGCCGCACCCCCAGCGAGCGGCCGCGGCG
>NW_026269664.1:0-344 GCF_000697945.3 Frankliniella occidentalis | reverse complement strand
CTTACTGGTCATCACTTGATTTATTTATTTTAAAAGCCAAACAAACAAAACACATTTATAATTGTGTTTTTTTTCTGCCCCCAGGGACGCCGGTGCAGGACGCCGCGGACGAGGAGGACGCTCGGAGGAAAGCCATGCTCATGGAGACCCTGCAGCAGCTCAAGCACAGTCTCGAGACACAGTCCGCCAGTCTACAGGTGCAGGCGTAGCTTAGCGAAGCTGTGCAGCCAGTCAGCATTCCAACTGTAGTTTAGTGACCAGAAAAACATGCAACTCGTGTACTTAAACTTTCCTATGACAGCACTGGAAAAGCAAAGGTAGGACTTCAAATGCCTTTTAAAGAA
>NW_026269663.1:5001-5434 GCF_000697945.3 Frankliniella occidentalis | reverse complement strand
CCTCTCCCTCCCCTCTCCCTGTCACCCTCTCCGTCGCTGGCCACACGCTGCTGGCCGCGGGATTACATCTGTGCCGCGCGACTGGACTGCAAAGGTGGCGCCGCTCGCGCCCGCCCCGCGTCTCACAACCCGCACTCGGAAATAAAACAATTTGTGAGAAATCTCTTTTCCACCGCCTTTCCGCTTGAGAGAAGCGGAGAGAGAGAGGGGCAGAGGGAGGGGGGAGGTGGTGGTGACAGGATCTCGTTTCTTGTTTTCTGTCCACGGTTTACTTCGGAGTAAACGGCTTTGCCGCCGCCCATCAGGGCTCGATGATGTGGATGAGGAGGACGCACGACGAATGAGATGCTTGTAGAGGAGTACCCGTGACTCGCGTGGCGTCGACAGGGCGGGGTGCCGTCGGGCGTCAACAGTCGTCTGGCGCGCGCGCGCC
>NW_026269663.1:1634-3086 GCF_000697945.3 Frankliniella occidentalis | reverse complement strand
GTAGGAGAAATACCACGAAATAGTCCGTACGCTACGAACCCTAGTGATTTCCCCCTCGCCTGGGAGCAGCTCCAGTTGGCTGATTGGTGCCAACCCGGTGGAAGGGTCTAGTAAGTAGAACGGCTCCGCTCGGATCTAAACCTTTGGGCCAAATGGTCAAGTCAACCCATACTTCCGTGGGCGGACTACCGGCTGCACCGCAATACGCGCGTGCTGCCGCACTGTAAAAAATAATCACGGTCGCCCATACGTAAATATGCTGTTACTTAACCTACGGCGTCTCCGTACCTTGGGTTTCGTACCCTCTTCCCATAAGAGCCCATGTAAAAAAAAACGTGGGTACGGAGCCAGGGTACGGAAAAGTACAGAAAAAGTCCTGCTAATTTTGATCCCAAGGTGTTCGTCTTGAGTACGGAGTCTGTTAGGCCTACGGCGTTCCGTACCCCGTTCCCTATGCTATCCCATGTAAAAATCGTTGGTACGGTGGCCATGTACGGCAAATCTCCTAACCACTTTCGAAAATCACTCCCAAAAGTGAGGTGCGGAACGCCGTGACAGGCTCCGTATCCAAGACTGATTTTTTACAGATTTTACAGATTTGAATTTTTCGGAAAAGTATACTTTTATAAGTAACACAAAAAACTCGTATTTTTAATGTGTTGTTTTCAATTTCTCTGGAAATATTTTAGATTTTTCCAATTTTTCTAGAGAAGTTTTCAATTTTGCCGTAAAATTTTCGGACCAAAAAATCCGTGCTCTCGTGACCTGCTCGGCGCTCGGTGCGGTGACGACGCGACGACGTCACCCCGGTCACCGCCAGTCGGAGGAGGAGCCCCCCGCAGCGGGGGCCGCAGTCAACCCCGGCGGCCGCCAGCGTCGTTGATCCGATTGTGCGCTTTGCGCGAGGACGACGGCGCGGCGGGCGGGGTGGCGGGTGGAGAGGAGGAAGGGGGGGGGGGCGTCCCCAGGCTCCCAATGCGATCTGCTGCACTCCCGCCACGTCGTCCCCGACGGAGCAAAACAAAAGGATACACCAAATTTTGTAAAGAGACCAGGCATCGTTTGAAAACCGTATACGGCGTTGCTAAGCTATGCGACTAACGACGCATTTGTTGCCTTTTTAGAAACGTCGTTTCGTTGTTTCCAAGATTCCAATCAGAGAGGTGACTTTAAACCCGAGCTCCTCTGCCCTTGCCCCTCGGCGAGGAGAGCGCCCTGGTGCGGCCGCAGCTCTGCCCGCTATGCCCGCCCCCCCTCTCTCTCTCCCGTTTAAACCAGACAAGCGCCCTGCGTTTTGGCCGGGTGGTTGACTCTCCCTCCCCTAAGGTCAAGCGGCCGGGGGCGCGCCCCTCCCGGGCACCCCCTTGTGGGGCACCTAGGTCGGGTCTAAGGGCGCGGCGGGGCGCGGCGGGGCGCTGCGTGACCAGATCCGGTTAGCCAAGTCTCCCTACG
>NW_026269663.1:0-650 GCF_000697945.3 Frankliniella occidentalis | reverse complement strand
GCAGACGCGATATTTTCGCGCACATTTGCAATAAAAACATTAATTTCTTCGTCGAAACAGTGGATTTCTCTGGACAAAATTCTCTGCAATCTCAAGTGTGAGACAGTATGACAGTTTAAACTGTCAGCCCACTGTGTCTTACACTTCCTAAAACTATTTTCTCTCCTTTAAAGAAAAAAAAGGAATCACCCTCGTCTTCCTCGTGAAATTCCGGTTTAAACGAGTATATGTATGATGGGGTTCTGATCGCAAACAACGACACCATGAGGACTTTTGGAAATAACCATCTTGTTAATTATTGAATGTATTGTTAGCATTGTTGCTCTAAACCCCATCACACATATACTCGTTTGAACCGGAATTTTGCGACAAAAGTGATGGTGTTCTCAAAAATAATTTTACTTTTGAAGGAGAGAAAATAGTTTTAGAAAGTGTGAGACACAGTGGGCTGACAGTTTAAACTGTCATACTGTCTCACACTTGAGATTGCAGAATTGTGGTTTTGAAAAATTGACGTGTCAACCTTTCTTGAACCAGCCTACTATGGTCCGAACGGGTCCGAATGTTTTAACCATGCAAATGCTGCCCGCCTGGTCGCCGAGCCCGATGGGCTGCCCGCCTCCCCGGCGCAAAGCGCGCCTCGCGCAGCT
>NW_026269662.1:9231-9539 GCF_000697945.3 Frankliniella occidentalis | reverse complement strand
GACTGGAGGTAGTTGGACAGCTTGTTGGACAGCCACTGCATCTGAAAACAGCATTTCAAAACTATTTTAATTTTGTCTTACACGTGCATGTTTATCCACAACAAAATACAGAAGGGTTGAGTGTGAGCGATGGGCGGGATCAATCAGCCGCCTGCCGGTCAGGGCGGCTGTCCGCCTGTTATTACTGACAATCAGAATTTTAGAGTTAGAAACATAGGGTAAGGGGCCCAGTAGTCGACAGTTTAAGAGCAAGGCTTTTCAAAAGTGCCTACAACGGAAGGTGGGTGTACGGTAGCGTCAAGGAAAAA
>NW_026269662.1:3031-4086 GCF_000697945.3 Frankliniella occidentalis | reverse complement strand
CCAATAACTTTGCCGTTTCGACTCTGATAGGCTCTGAGCATAAGACATTTCCGTTTTCATTTTGCAAGAGGAATCCACATCTGGGATTACACTTTAAATTTGACAACTTTTAGTAAATTCATATTTTTCATTGGAACACAAAATAATGGTGTTCCCTTGTAGAATGACTAGAAGTAATTTAATCTTACAAAAAGACATCTTAAAAGGTTTATTAAACTGTCAACTTATTTTCTTAATAGCAATATACTTGCAAGGGACCGAACAATATTAGAGCCACAGTCGCAACTTGGTGTAGGGTAAGCCGGTCAAAATCAGAACGAGATATATGATTCTCTTACATTGACTAGATTTGTCGAAAGCCATAATATTTCTAACGATACTGAAATAAAATTGTGAAAGAATTTAAATTACATTCTATGATAAGTACAGAACTTTCAATGAACAAACTACAATGACTCGTGATTATTAAAACTCCTCAGAGTGATCAGATGAAAATGAATGAAAGTATGACAGATCAAATTTTCAGTCTGGGAGAAGTTTTAACACATTAAAATGAATATTACTTGATATAAATTAACTTTAATCAGAGGCAAGTGAGGGTATTGAATAGAATTTCTCCATCTGATTGTTACAAGGGTTAACCCTGAGGCAAATTTGCCTTACCCAGAGTTATCCGATATTTGTTTGTTCTACAATTGTTCAATACACCGTAAGTTAAATCTGCTAACAGCATTCATTTGTCGGGGTCAAAAGTCATCACACTCCCACTTCTAATTACTGGGGACAACGAACAAAAAATGACAACGGAACAACTAGGAACAAACTCTCAAACTGGTAACATTAAAAATGCGGGGGCTTCAAACTTACATCACCTACTGCTCGGGTGAAACAAGGCAAAGTGTCCATCTGCTGTTTCAGTGGGGCCAGTTCCTCCGCACTTCTCTGTTTCTGGCGCCTGGGGACTGGAGGTAGTTGGACAGCTTGTTGGACAGCCACTGCATCTGAAAACAGCATTTCAAAACTATTTTAATTTTGTCTTACACGTGCATGTTTAT
>NW_026269662.1:0-1544 GCF_000697945.3 Frankliniella occidentalis | reverse complement strand
AGAGGCGACTGGTGGGGGGACGCTCGAGCGCGCTGCTTCTGCAATCGCTACCTCTGAGAATCGAGTGCATCGTCCCGGCTGAGTTGTCGTTCGTGTATATTGTAGAGTTTGTCAACGGATCGCTCTGGCCAAGTGGGTACCGTGCCGGATCGCGGAACAGATATTCGGTGGTTCGATTCCCCCCGGGTCCAGTTGACCGCAGCATTGATTCAGAGGTCGATCCCACCGAGGCGGGTCCCAAAGGCGGCGCGAAGCTGAATTTTCGAAAGTCCATCACATGGATACAATCTTTTTTTTTTTGTCGTGGAATCCACAGTGTCGCCGCGATGTCTCTGTAGTGTCTCTGTGGTGGCTCCGGGATGGCTCCACAGTGTCTCCGCGTTGGCTCCACGGTGTCTCTGCGCTGGCTCCGCGGCGGCTCCGCGGGGGCTTTGCACGGACTTCAGGCTCGCTTGACGATGGCTTTGGAATGTCTCTTTCTGGCCCTAAAGTAGCCATTCTATAGCCAATTCATGTGGCAGCAGCATGTCTACCGAACGGCTAAAGGCGGTTTCTTTGCTGTCTCCAGGATGGCTATTTAAATAGCCATCCTGAAGCCCAATCTTTTTGTACGGGAACTACCGAGTTTAACACTTACAAGTGTACGAGTAGGGAGTTTCACACTTGCAAGTATTCAACTTGCAGTTGCACATTTACAAGTGTTGAGCAGTTGAACACTTAGTTTATCAGTGTGCGCATTAGAGTCGTCACGCAAAAATGTTCCCTTTCATTTTTAGTTTTACAGTGGACGTCCACCATCTTCCAACACAAAAAGGGGTTCACTTCCCATCGCTTTGGAGATGCAGTTGCGTCACAAGCAAATAAAACGCTGACCAGACCAGACCGGCACGGTGTTTGTGATGGAATGGCGCGTCAAGTTGCCCCTCTATGCGTCTCAGTATATCTGTGGATGCACGCCAAAGTGGGTTTCTCTGTTCCTGCCGGCCCCTGCCGCCGTGCCGTAGCTGTCCCAGTCCCTCCGCAGGCAGCGCCGCTGGTTGCTGGTCAACCGACTGACCGGGGGCGAGGTTCGGCGCTGCGGACCAGGTATAGTGGCACACACAACTTTGATATTCGGCCCTGGCGGTCCGCTTGGTCCCCTCGGGGGCCCGCCGCATAGGGGCTGCCCGCCCGCCGTCAACTTTTGACCAGCAGACCAGCGTTTGTGGGTGAGCTTGGGGTGGGGGGCGTTGTCAGGCGTCGCCTGGCCTGTAGGGGGGAGGGGGGAGTTTGCGCGTGCTGATTAACAAAGTGGCGGGGCCCGTGTGCTCAGAGGGCAGGTTACAAAAAAAAAAAAGGAAAACAAAAAAGGCGAGTGTTGTATCAAGACTGAAATCTTTACTCAATGTATATACAATCACCGATTTATGTTTCCAACCGAATAATATGCTGTGGCTATCGCAGAATCTAACGCGGTCGCTGTGCTCGCAGCCATCCAGCTTTTGGCCTGCCAGTTCTGTATCTGTCGTATCGGCTCGAGGCTGTGTGTGTGTGTGTGTGTGTGT
>NW_026269661.1:5314-6913 GCF_000697945.3 Frankliniella occidentalis | reverse complement strand
AAAGTCCCGAACTTTTTGGAAAATATTCATGAACTTGCGACTAACATTTCTGATTGGTTTTTACGGAGTGTTATTTTTATTGTCACTTCACCTAGCCCCCCCTTTCCCTTTCCCCCCACCCACCTCAATTCTGTCAGACGGAGATAGCGAGCTGATTATCGTTGCCCGACATCTTCCCAAAGAGCTGTCGACTGAACCCGAACCGGACCGGTCGGTTCCTCCTGGTCAGGCCGCGGACGCGTTCAGAAAGGGCGCATCTCTCTCTGTCCTCCTCGCTCGTCACCTCTCTTTCTCTCTCCCTCTCTCCCTCTCTCCCTCTCTCCCCCTGGTCTCCAGACGGCTGGGCGGGGACGCTCCGACCGCAGATGCTACTGAGTAACAGGGCCTCCTCCTGGGCCGCCGCCCGGTCGCCCTGCTCCGCTCTGCTCTAATTTGCTCGTCGTCCTCTGGTGTGCGGCGGCTCCCCGTCTTGTCGACACAAAATTGGGCGGACCTCGTCAATATTATTCATTTTCCAATCATAATTTGGGTAAAACGGCCCGAGTAGCAAAGCCGGCGTCGCCCGTGGGGTCCGCGCGCGCCCGCTCTCGCGTGTCGACGGAGTTGTCTATAGTTAAAATGCAAATTTTGGGAGGTTTAAAAAAAGGAAGTTTTCGTAGAGACCGCAGCAACTTGGAGCCATTCCACGACGATTTAAACACGTTCCCACATTATTTTCTTGGAAATCAACTCCTCACTGCCCTTTTGTTCTGCGTGATTTTGGAAGATGGCGGAGTTTCTCATGATTCCGTCCGATTCTGTCGGTGTGTTGAGGAGGGCGGGTACACTTCTTGCTCCTCGCACGCACGCGCTGTAGGCGTGCCCGCGTGTTGTCTAGCGCGGGTGCTGGAGGCGCTGGAGGCGCTGGGGGCTCCAGGCCGTCGGCTCTGGGAGCCTTCTCATTAATTAGCAGCAGCAGCGGTGGCGGTCGAGCCAGGTCACCAGTCTGACTTTTATTCTCTCTATTTTTATTTTATTTTTTCAACGAATCGTTTCTTTTCTTATTTGCTTGTGCGTCGCTCTGCATACATCATGTGGCATTTGCAGACGTTTCTTATTCTTGTTGTTATGATTATCTTGGTCGGTTTTATTATTTATCGTATATTATTAATCCGGATCTGGATTGAGCCGTCAGAGAGCGAGCGACTCGCTGCTGCTGCTGCCGCTCGTCAGCGCTCTCTCTACCCGTCGCCGATGCTTTTGGCTTGCTCGCAACCCGTCACGATTGGATCTCGTATGTATTTTTGGCTGCCCACGCCAAGCGCGCTTCTGCTGCTGCTGCTGCTATTTCCGCCACCGGACTGCGGTGCTGATACCGTATTCAGCTCGAATTAATCAAAAATTGAGTTGTAATTTATTTTCAGTCCAAAGATGGCGTGTGGTGGGAGGGAGACGGAGAGTGAGGGAGAAAGAGGGATAGAGACAGAGAGAGAGAGAGAGAGAGAGAGAGAGAGAGAGAGAGAGAGGGGGAAGGATTGAAACTACACGAATGACTGAAACAGGTAGGGAGCGAGAGAGTGGAAAGGCGATAGAGGCAGAAGGATTTGCGGTACCAATTCT
>NW_026269661.1:0-361 GCF_000697945.3 Frankliniella occidentalis | reverse complement strand
CCCAAATGTGGTCTTACCATGTATTGTGCTTGTAATAACCAAAGTGTTTTGTTTAATAACATTTATTTTTTACAGACAAATATGTACTGTTAGCTTTAAGTTACATGTATGCGTTATTTGCTGGATAACTACATGTCTGCAGCAAATATTTCGTACATTTACATACGACCATGTATGCAGCAAATAGTGTGTACGTACACACGTACAGACCTATGCTAAAAGCCATACTATGTGCCGAAGTGTGTTCCTGGCCGTGTACACACTATTTTATGCTAACATGTAGATATTCTGCGAATAACGCATACATGTTCATAGACTTGGGTTTTCAGAGCAGGAGACGACACGTGCACACGAACCACGG
>NW_026269660.1:4855-6143 GCF_000697945.3 Frankliniella occidentalis | reverse complement strand
TGGGGTGACAATGTCACAGTACATAAGACAAGGATGTCCGTAATAGTCGCCGGGGGGTAGAATCGCCTGGGCCACGCCCACCTCCCAGCGAGCCGTGGGCGAAGGGCAGAGTGGGTGAGGCAGTTGGCATGAAAACTGGGCGAGGGTGTTGTCGGGAAAATATTGCTTACTAGAGTCGCTCGTTAGGGTGACATAAATGGGGGTGGAGGAGGGCGAGCCCATCGCTAGTTTATGTCGTGGACTTGCTCTGCCGGAATCCACGAGCGAAACTCGTCGCCGTAACCCAACCAATGCACCAAAACCTCTGGTGGGTGACCCGCTCTGTGTCGTCGTTGCAGTATACGCTCTACGCGATAGGAGGAGGGGGCGGGGACCTTGAGAAGTTCTTGACGGTAGAATAGGCCCTTGAGCTCTCGCTGAAGTAAGTCCTCCAAGACGTAGAGAGGGAATGGGCGATAATTGAGAATCTTTTTCGTTTTATACACTTCGGTGGAGAAACTATTTTCATATCCCTTAGCCAAAACCGATTTCACGAGACTAATGCGCACAAAGTCTCCGACGGCAATGGGCGACGGCGCGGTGGTGCGGTTGGTAGGGCGCCGCCTCACCCTCGCAGCAGCAGCAGCAGGTCGACTCACGTGACGCAAATAGTTTTGTTCCCACAAATCGTAAGAGTGGGCGGGTGTGACATCAATAGGCCGCATGTTCGTGGCACTATGCACCTTACGATTGTAGTTGCGTACGATTTTAGGCAAAACTTCAATCCACCTGTTTGATCCGACGTGCCACATGTGTCGGAACAAAGTAGTCTTGATTGAGCGTAAAACCCTCTCCGCTATGGCGGCTTTCCCCCTGTTTTGCGTAGTCCGAAATTTAACGCCATGTCTCCTCAGCGTGTTCTGCACGATGTTCGAGCAGAACTCTCCGCCCGAGTCACTCTGTAGTTTCAAACATTTGCGCCCGCATGTTGTAAAGTGGTGCTGCAAAACGCGAGCCATTTCTTGCCCCGTTTTAGTCTTCATAGGATAAACCCAGAGGAAGCGCGACATGCAATCAATGATGGCCACAAAGTACTTAAAATTGTCATTTTCAGATGCATATTTGGCCAAATCGCAAGATAGATCACTTTCCCATACTTCGTCCACACGAAACACGTTGTAGAAATTCAGAGGGAATTTCTTTCGGGACGGATAAAAAATTGAATAAGCGTCCTGTGACAAAAGCCACTGCCTAACCTCTCCCGGGGCAATGCCTAGAGGGGCCGCATACTTGATGAGATTTCTAAGGG
>NW_026269660.1:2267-4805 GCF_000697945.3 Frankliniella occidentalis | reverse complement strand
ACTGCCTAACCTCTCCCGGGGCAATGCCTAGAGGGGTCGCATACTTGATGAGATTTCTAAGGGATGAGTAGCTAGTGGCATTGTCCAAGTTAAAGTAAATTTCCCCGAGGTGTTTGTCGACAAAATGTGCGCGCTGTGTAGTCGGCGTGGCCGTGTCGGTGCCGGCAGGAGGGGCCGCAGGAGGAGTCGGGTGACCCGACGATCGAGGCGAGCGGCGGCGACCGCGGCGAGCGGGAGCGGTGGCGCCAACCTCTTGGAGTCCACGTGGAGTTTCAAGCAAACGTTGCAGCCCGGGCGGGGGGGTTGCCACCGCGGAAGGGCCCCCTCGTGGCGGTCGCCGCCGCCGTCGCGGCTTGCTGGCGCGACCACCTGCTGCTGGCTCAGCGGCTGGAAGCGCCACCTGCATCGATGCAGGCGGTGGTGGCGAGGGTGAGGGCCTCGCCGCCCGGAAGCGCGATCGGCGAGTCTGCATGTTTCGTCAGGAAAAATACCACCTCGCGTGGCGATCGGCGGCGGCGGGCTCGATCACGCGGTGGGATGGGGTGGCGCGGGGCGAGGCGGGAAGGGGGGAGGGTGTCGCCGTGCCGTCAGCGCCTCGCGTCGCACCGTCGTCGCCGCCGTCCCCCCTCGGTCGGCTAGGAGGGGTGGGGTGGAAGAGAGAGAGAGGGGGGGAGCAGGTCACCGTACTCGTCGGGTGCTTGGGCCCAACTGTGATGGGGACCATTCGACCTCTCGGCTACGCAGTTTCCTGATTTTGGGGTATGGGGATATCTTGGAGGGTGACAACGGCAATGCCCTCGCTCCATCCTGCTGGTCATCTTCGTCGGTTCCTCTCCGTCGTTTCAATGAGCCCGCCACTCTCGCCCCGCCTCGTCGAGAGGTGGAGCGGGGTGGAGATGAGAGGGGGGTGGAGGAATAATAGGTCGGTCCTCGTCGTCGTCGTCGGTGAGAGCGCTCCGCCGCCGCCGCCGCCGCCGCCGCCCCCGCCAAGGGACTGTCGTCGTAAAATGAAACATCTTGATGCAGCGCATCATCATCATCTCCGAGCTCCATGTCCAAATACGAGCCCATGTGATTGGCGGGGGAGAAGGAGGAGGCGGCGGCGGCGGCGAGCCCACTGTGCTGCTGCTGCAGCAGCATCTTTGATTTGTTGTTGCCATTGACTGATTGGTCAATAAAATCTAGCATCTCTTCTAAAGACATCTGAGAAGTATTATTTGGGTGGGGGCCCTCCTCCCCTCCCACGCCAACATCATAATCATCCCCGCCGTCGTCGTCGTCGTCGTCGTCATCGTCATGATGACCCCCCCTCTCGCGGGCGGCGGCCACATAGTCCTCGTACGTGCGAGCCATCCTGGGGATGGCATCGCCCCGATAATCAAATAATAAGCCGTCGGCGGACCCCGCCCCCGCCGCCGCCGCCGCCGCCGCCGCCGATAGCGACTCGGGATAGATCGGTTTGCCATGGAGAAATCGACCTGGCGGCCGCTGCGTCGGCGGCGAGGGCGGGCGCGGCCTCCCGAAATCCTGCGCGAGACGCGGCCACGACGCATCGCGTTCGCCGCGCGCCTCGCGCGCCCTGCTGCTGCAAGACATCGTCTCCTCCCAGCCATGCTTCTGACCCCCCGCTCCTCCCCCCCTTCCTCACCACCGCCGACGCTGGTGGATACGACCTGCTGTGGGCAACACCCGCGGCGGCCTCGGCGGCCGCGCTGCTGCGGCGAGTCGCAGCGTCGTCAGCACCATCGTCCATCCTCCAGGGTTGCCGGATATGGCCACCCGCCGCGGCGACCGCCGCTGCACGGGCCGAAGGTGGTGGCGCGCTAGCGCGGCCCGCGAGGCGCTGTGGCGAGGGGGAGCGGGGCGAGCGGGGGCGGGGCGGGCGCTCGCCGTGCGCATCCTCGGGATAGCCGTAAATCGGAATTTGCAGCTCGGAATTGCGCTCTTTTCTCTTTATGTCCAAATATTTGTTGAGAAGGGGCTGGTAACGCCCCCACTCGGCATACATTTCCTCCTGACTCTGATTTTTGAGAGATTGCGAGTTTTGCAATAGACTCTTCATTTCCGCATCCAATTTCTCTTTTATTTCGCGAGTCGTCTCGCCTCTCAGGTTTTCCAGCTGCTCCTGAGTCAAAATCATCATTTTCTGGAGGGCGCCGGGAGCCGAGGCCCTCCCAGCGCGCCTGCTGCCATTGCCTCCGAATGACATTTTTTGCGACTCCTTTTTTTTATTCTTTCCTTATTTATCGTTTATTCACTCCCGCCGCGTGAACGCCCGCTGAACCTAACGAATGGGGAGAATAATGCGTGCATTAATTTTGTGACATTACTTATTATTTCACCCCATACGCCCCCCCTCCCTTGTTAGACTATCGAAACTTTTTTTTTATTTTATTTCCGATTTATTCCCTCAACGACTCTAGTCGTCACACCACGTACCAGTCCGCCTAGAACGCCCGTCAAGAATGCCGTGAGGAACGCACCTCCTCCCTTTTGCACGAGTATTCGACGTTTGACCGCCAAATCGCTTGATGATGA
>NW_026269660.1:0-1562 GCF_000697945.3 Frankliniella occidentalis | reverse complement strand
AAGAGCAGGAAATATCTGGTGCTCAGACTGATGCTCCGAGAATGTTTTGACTGGTGAAAAAGATTCTGGGTAATGACAATGATGGATATTCTTCTGTGGCGGCTACCGCGTGTAAACAAGTCACTCAATGTTTGGTTATAACATTCGGACATTAAATCATCCAAAATTACGAGAGAATCTGATTTCAAGTGTGGACTGTCACTCTCCGGCACCCCCTCGTGTATATCTATCCGAGGGTCCTCTCGAATTTCAGGTGGAACCCCATTAATCTCTCCGTAACACCATAGAATATGTTTAAAATTACCATCACAAACTTTATCCAAATTTTTTAAGAGTGTAATAATTAGCTTGGACTTTCCACTACCGCTGGGTCCAACTGCAAAGAGAGTCAGCGGCGCTTTGAACTGTATCATACTGCACGGTAAGGGCGAATGAACCACCCTTGGACGTTAAGCCCCCCTTATATACCCTCCCCCTCCCTCCCTCCCCCCCACTCCTCTCCAACACTCTCGGTGCGGGGCGCTAGGGAACAAACACATCACCGTGGATTTTTTTAATGCACATGATTATTTTTTATTTATACACATTGAACAAAAATACAATACAACACACACTCAACAGTCTCTGAAATTGAAGAGTTTGACGTTAAAAAAATCAACTCTGAGTCCGATATTGGATACCTTAACTTGCACATTACAATACATGGCACACACAGTAAATTTAATTATTAACTATTCCAATGAACTGCTGTGGCTCCAGCCACTGCTGCACACTGCACAATCGTGCCATCTCCTTTTACAAACCCTCCTTTTCTCATACACTACAAAGTGTGTTCTATCAGACGTATCAGACGTATCGGACGTTACACTGTAACGTGAAGACAGTGGATTGAGGGACCTGACATGCTGATGATAGAAATGCATCATTGAATTACTACTCAGCTTTTCTCTGAGCTCAACAGTCACATCGAGCCGCTTTAGCTCCGGCGCATTGTTTGCGATGCCGAACACAGTGTTCAACGCCCACTTTAATTTTTCCTCGTCAGTGTTTTCCCCTAAAATATAGTATCTAGAGAAAACATGTCTAGTGAAATCTAAGCTTAAGTACTCCAGACTCAACCAGTTATACACACTCATGCCCCCCCAATAATGGAGGGCGGGCGTGATTTCTCTGATGGTGTGCCGATGCACACGAATCAGTTCCTCCACGTAAGGGAGAAAAGCAAAAGGCTTGAATGTCCTGAATGCCCCAAGGTCAATTTTTTGAATTACAATTGCAGGATTTAACAATTCCCTCATCACCTTTACCCACACCCCAGTAGGCTCCAATCCATCACAATAATTAGGCATACGAATAGCCAGACAACGCTGATTAAATTTAGTGTCCTGGTCAATGCTTTCAACATATTTTCTCACGCGTACCTCTCTCAAAAGCTCACCCACGTGGCGGGTGATTTGGTGGACTCGGTCGGGTCGATCCTCTTCCCCTCCCTTCCAACCAAACAGCTCGTCGCCGATGATGATGCGCAGAGGGGGGCGAAACTTGAGTAGGTGCTGGGCGAA
>NW_026269659.1:9734-10714 GCF_000697945.3 Frankliniella occidentalis | reverse complement strand
AATGGCGATCAGGGTTCTGGAAGGTATGTATTTTACCTACAAACAACTTCTCAGACAATTTCGCCTATAACCCCAAACTGTTATGAAGAAAGTGATGGCGGTGACAGATGATTGGTGATGGGTAGCGTCGAGGGGTGGATTACTGCTCCCCTGCTCCTCATTCTGCCCAATCAAACTTATTCAAACCAATTCAAATTAATTCAACACAATAATTCAGAAATAATTCAAACCAATTCTAAAAGAATTCACGCTAATTCAGTAAAATAAAATCGAAAGAATTCAAATCAATTCCAACACCAATTTAACCAATAGACCATTCCGGTAAAGCGAAAAAAAGAAGAACAGACGAAAGAAGCAAAGGCGAGTATGAGAAATATACGGTGGTGCGTCGGTTCCACGCTCGTATCAAACAGTTAAACGTGACTTGTCTGATGTCTTAATTCGTCTGAGAGTTAATGACAATAGTTCTCACTCTCAGGCGACGCAGAATACCTAGCTTACGATGGATTACGTTCAAGCGTTTCCAAGTCGCACCGTACATTTTTCATAGAACGCTTTGCTTCTTCCGTCTCTTCTTCTTTCTTTTCGGTTTACCGGAACGGTCTATTCAATAGACGATGTGACCCAGCGGCAAAAGTCAATTTGGCAACGTTGCATCGTGTATTAAACGGCGTTCAAAGTAAGGTTTTTGGCCAATATAAAAATCATAAAAATTCTCTAGAATGACCAAAAAGACGTTTTATGTCACTTGGTGTACTCTACGTGGGTCTCCAGCGGTTCTAGCGGAAAGATTTGCGACGTTGCCACGCTCAGAGTCACATCGTCTATCCAATTAAAATTCAATTCAAGTCAATTAAAATCCAATTCATGAAATATGTACCCCTTATTCAGGAGTTATCTACCCCTCGGTAGCGTAGATTGCTCGATTAGAGTTCCACCCTCAGATTTTGCCAGTGAACGTAGTTTGGTGTCTCGGGTTT
>NW_026269659.1:9308-9684 GCF_000697945.3 Frankliniella occidentalis | reverse complement strand
ACCTACAAACAACTTCTCAGACAATTTCGCCTATAACCCCAAACTGTTATGAAGAAAGTGACGGCGGTAACAGATGATTGGTGATGGGGAGCGTCGAGGGGTGGATTACTCCCCTGCTCCTCATTCTGCCCGATCAAACTTTATCAAACCAATTCAAATTAATTCAACACAATTCAGAAACAATTCAAACCAATTCTAAAAGAATTCATGCTAATTCAGTGAAATAAAATCGCAATAATTCAAACCGATTCAAAAACCAATTCGACCAATTCAATCCAATTCAAATTCAATTCAAGTCAATTCAAATCCAATTCATGAAATGTGTACACCTAATTCAGGAGTTATCTACCCCTCGGTAGCGTAGATTGCTCGATTA
>NW_026269659.1:0-4437 GCF_000697945.3 Frankliniella occidentalis | reverse complement strand
ATTCAGGAGTTATCTACCCCTCGGTAGCGTAGATTGCTCGATTAGAGTTCCACCCTCAGATTTTGCCAGTGAACGTAGTTTGGTGTCTCGGGTTTCAGGTTGATGCCAAAGAGTGTATCCGAATTGTCAATCGTATCGTAGCTCGGGCTCGGGGTCCAGAACCAGAACGCGCAGCGCTCTGGCTAGACTTGCACCCCATCACGGTCGTCACCGTCGCCATCACGGTCGGCGCCGCGGCTGTTATTGGCGCACGCCGGCCGACGCGTTGCCAAACGGAACTCCTCGGCGCGCGCGGCGAGGCGGGCTCGCGATTTGAAAGAGAAACGAGGAAGGAGAAAAGGAGAGACGGAGAAGAATAAGAGAGTGTGCGGTGATGCGATGCAATATGCGATGGAATGCGACCGATACACATGGCGCCGTGTTGTTGTCGGCGGGTCCAGATGGTAACCGGTCCGTGCCGTACGCGGCTCACCTCACGGACGGGGCTCACCCCACGGGCGGTAGCCCCGCGCCGGGCCACGCCGCGCCCCCGCCCCCGCTCGAACTTCCGCCGCCATTGTTCGCCACCCCGTGGTCGGTATGGTCCCCTCCGCTGGCTCCGGTGGAGCACGTTGGGCTGCCTACCGGGCGGGCGGGGCAGGCCGAGGCCCGGCGGGCCGTTGCCCAGGACGGGTCGGGTGGATCTGCTCTCGTCATGGGGCGAGCTCAGCCCAGCGGCGCCCCACGAAAGCCAACTGGATGATGTTGGCCTTCCTCATCCCGCTCTCCCATTTGCACCGGGAGCTACCCCCGCCCTCCCATCTCCTCCTCAGCCTCCTCCCACGGCTACTCGACCCAGACTGTGCAAGAAGCCCTTATCGGGAAATTTATCCCAGTGATCTATTGCCTCACGTACGTCGCCTCGCGACACAAGTCGTGGCGTGGCGTGGCGTGGCGTGGCGTGGCGTGGCTTGGCGTGGCGGGCCGCGGCGGCCAGACCTCGCAGTGCCTCTGTACTGCTTGCAGCCCGTGCAGCCCACAATTACATCGCGCCAGGCTGGCGGCGGGGCGGCGGCGGCTTGCCGTCAGCTGATGGGATGGTTCAATCCCGTGGAAGGTGGGCCTTGGCTCTGCCCCCAGGAGTGCCCAGATGATCTCTCCAGAAGCAGCCGTCGGGGTCGAACCTTCCCGCATACATATATAGGGCAGGCCAAATGCCACGCGACGGGCGAATTTGGCTAAGAAAAATAAGTACCGTTTCGTCCAAACTCACCGAGTAGGTGGCACGGTATACGACTTTTGAAGAGGTGTTTTATTTTTGTTCGTGAAAAGAGGGGGGGGGGGGTGCGGTGGCCGGTGGGGACTCGCCAGCACGGCGCGCCGGGCATCGTACCCGCGGGCGCGTCACTCATGTCGGCCTGCAGGCTCGTCACGGTGGCGAGATGCTTATCGGCCGCAGCGCGCCCTTCTGCGCCCCGCCAGGACTCCCAGCGCACGTTTTATGTGTTAAAAAAACAAAACGGCACAAACTATACGGGCATTCCTCGGCGGGCGTTGCTCGCACCGCACTCGTTTCATGCCAGTGTTGGGCAACCCTGCGTCCCAACTAATGGTCAGGGTAGGGTGACAAGAGGCGCTGAAAATGTTCTTAAGTAGTGTGGACAGCTTAGCTGGCCCCCTGCGCTGTGCGAACAATGCCGTCCCGACAAAAAGAGGCGGAAGGGGGACGGGGATGGGGGCTCTGCTTAAAATAATTGACCTTCCCCGTCTTGGTCTCTTGAAACTCTAAACGCGCGACTCTAAAAGACATCGTGCGAGGACCCCCGTGGTGCCTTGGGACTGCGTGTGCGCGAGGGAGACGTGCGGCGCGTCGGCAGCGCTCTTATGAGCGGGAGCGGGGCGGAGAAAGGCTTCCCGATGCCATTCCGCTATCGCTCTTGACCCAGTCCAGTATGGGCGCCGCGGCGGCGGCGCTTCCACGCCTGCCATCTGGAGCAGTCTGCAGCAGCGCGGCTCCGGCTCTGCAATCACTCTGTCTCCCCGGCGCAGCCCCGGCGACCCGAGAGGTCAGAGAGGGAGCACGAGCATGAGGTGCCCTCGCGCCGCGCTCCGCCGCGCCACGCCCCCTCAGCCTCGCTTGCCAACATTTCTTGAGCCCCTGCGCGCGGTATTGTTGACCCCGGCGCGGGTCAGGCGAGCGAAGAATGTCGAGCGAATGAAATGTGGAAGATCGGCCCATTACCGCTTTACGCGGCTCGATGCGCCCCGCCGGGCTCTTAGTCACGCGTCGCCGCCCCGCCGGGGGGAACGCGGAGGCCGGCTGCTGACTAACCGGACCAATCTTACATTATATCGGCCCTCCGCAAGTGTGATTCAGCGACAGGCGGGAATGCCGCATGTCGTGTGTTATGGGTCTTTATGCAACGGTCCAGGCGCCCCGCAAGGACGACGGGCAGCGGGACAAACCGTCTCCGCATCCTGACTCACTGCTGCTTGGGCGTGGCGGGGCCGGGCGGGGCGGGGCCACCCCTGTGGATCGGAGCTGTGCTGTGGCTGACAACCGGACGGATGCCTCGACGCATTCGTGCGTCACGAAGAATTTAGCTTTGTTTGCATTCTTCCCAGAAAGTTAAATATTTCTAAAAACAAAATCAAAATTCAAAAACCCGACAATGTAAAGGCTCTCCCAGTGCCGTGCCCCTGCGCGTCGCGCACAGAAATTTTTTTAGTCCAGGGGACCAAAGTTAAAACCTATTAAGTTGTGTAGACGAAATTTTTATTGCACCGACTAAATAATTTAGTCAACTGAACTTGGTTTTGATTGTTTCGACTATATTTACATGATAGGGGGAAAAGGGGGGATGCGGCACATTGCCTTCCTTTAGAAGTAGCCTTGGGGACTGTTTCAAAGCCAAAATGAGTATTAAATCGGTGTTGATTTCAGGAACTACATTTTGTTTCGTAGGACCCTTTTTTTGTTTGTATTAACTAAATGATTCTCCGGGTGCGCGCGAGGACGGTCGAAGGGATGTTCCCGGGCGACCTTGTCCTGTCCTTGCTCTTCCCCACCAGGAAAGCGAGAGGGCTACCCGACAGGACCAGGGGGCGGGCCCGTCCAAACTGACCCGATCACTTTCCCACGATCCGCAACAACAACAACAACACGACTGGCCGCATTGCGTTTCAGGTGTATTTTCACGGGCCGGGCCGGAGCAGCCTGCAGGGCGGGTGGGCGTGATTCCACCAAATCTGCGTTCGGCTTCCCTTGACGAGGCGGGGCGGGGCGGGGCGGCGTGTAAATAATTCCCCCGCCTGTCTGCCGCGCGGCGGGGCGCTGCGCCGCGGCTACGATCGGCCCCATGCGATTGGTGCGCTTTGGGCCGCGCTCTCACTGCGCGGGGCGAGGCGCGGAGCGGGCCAGATCTTTGGCCTGGTTGGACCAGCCCCGAATGCCCAAACCCTGAACCCTCCCGCGCATGGGGTCAGGGACTTCTTGCCTGGTTCTTTCCCCCGCACCCTTGCCTCCCCGCTCTCACAATATACCCGAACTCTGAACTAAGCACAGCGAATGACTATTAACGTTCTTGTAGTTCACCGACAAAGAAATGGTTTTAAAATGCAAGTGCTCAACACAACGCGTAACCCACTTTCAAGTGTTTGGCTTGATGTTCGACTTCTAAAGTGTTCAACAATAAAGTGGAAAAGCTGAAACGTGTTTAACTGCAGCACAGCTGGACACTTTTAAGTATGTTTAAATTTGCTGTTGTCAATTTTTTTAGTATGCAAATTTTGAGTTGTACACTTTAACATGTTCACATGGCCAACATAAGGATCGTCCCGAAAATTCATCCGTTTTATCTCAAATTCGTTTTGAAAATGACGGAAGGCGCCTGCGAGACGCAGGGTAGGCCACCCCGCAGTACATGCGTGCACTACAGGTGACATGTTGCCTACCTAACAGGCGCTACTAGAGCGTGTAGAGGCTGAACTTGGTTGTTGAAGTTTTGGCAAATGACAGACGTACTTCCTAGATGATCCCATAATACGCATTTCTTTTTCATTTTTTGTAGCGGTGGGTGGCTTTTTTCTCTCCCCTCATCCTGTATCCAGCTTCCCTCCCACATTTTATATCCTCTCCTGGCCACGCGACATTCTTTGTTTGGGGAACTCTCACTTTCTAAGTGATTGAGCGGACCACCACTGCGCGGGCCGTGCACACCTGGAGTAGAACAGGCTGCCTACCTCGCAGGTAATGGCACTGCAGAGA
This sequence comes from Frankliniella occidentalis, assembly GCF_000697945.3. Classification (NCBI taxonomy): domain Eukaryota; kingdom Metazoa; phylum Arthropoda; class Insecta; order Thysanoptera; family Thripidae; genus Frankliniella; species Frankliniella occidentalis. The sequence goes on along the minus strand of NW_026269659.1, from coordinate 191 downwards.
CTCGTCAAAATCTTCGGCGTTGCCACCCAGTGGCAACTCAATGAGGGTTAATGATCCACAGGTCCTTAAAGGCCTCAAGTTCAGTCCCCTCTCCATCCGGTGGGCCAAAGAACGTTACACAACACAATGGTAGTGACGGACACAACACAGGTGCAGCCCGGCAGCCCGGACCGCCCGAGAGGAGACAGGAG
>NW_026269658.1:8380-9430 GCF_000697945.3 Frankliniella occidentalis | reverse complement strand
AAAACAACACAAACACATCATCATTCGCCCAAACTTGTTGACACAATAATGGTATGAAAACAGGTTTACATTGACGAATTCGTAAATGGGATGTAAATGTAAACGTGCCGTCTTACACTCCAATCGTTTGTATTTTCGTCGTCCGTCCTCGAATCTCCAACACCCCCGCCACATTCACATCAACCTGGCGGCGCGAGATTGCATATCATTCGCAGACAAAAAAGGGAAAGAAACGCCAAACATATTTTCGCAATGAAATGGAAAGTCCCAGGGCGTTCACTGCTGGGAAAATATACTAATTTCCAGAGGAACCCCTGGGGGGGCGTTTCGCGTGGCGCCGCACGGCCGCCGAGTCCGCCGCCGCCGCCCTTCATCGGCCTTCAGGCACCGACATTTTTTTTCTCATTTGCTTTCTTTTTCGCAGTGTTGCCATTCTAATCGGGGCAGGGAGGGACTTGATCGCGGGCGCGGGCTGTGATTGGTTGCCGTGGTCACGTGGTGCCCGGCGCTGGCCGTCCATTGGTCCGGGTCCGGGCGCAACCGGCCGGGGGGGCTCACCGGGGCATTTACATGGAGATCCCGGCAGCCGTTATTACCTCTTTGCTGCATTAACAGCTTTGCTCCAAATGAGACCGTGGCAGGTGCTCGCGCGCGAGGACTGGAGGCCGAGGCCCACCGAGGCCGCTATGGAGAGCGAGATAGCCGGAAAGCTAGTTCCCAAAAATTCGAGTGAGCTAACACTCGAGTGAGCTACAGTTTGATTTGGCCAACATTTGATTTGGCCAAAATTTGATTTAGCCAAAGTTTGTTTTGGCCAAAATTTGATTTGGCCAAAATTTGATTTGGCCAATATTTGATTTATAGCCAAAATTTGATTTAGCTGAAATTCAAGTCAGCTAAAGATCGCTTTAGCTAAAGACCGTTTTGACTAAAGCTCGTAGCTGGGCTGGAAAAAAGATATAGCTACAGGGGGAGCGGTATAAGGGGGAGCAGGAGTGGAAGACGACAGGCAGGTTGTTCCCGTGCTGCGCCCCGAAGTTCCCCCTACCC
>NW_026269658.1:3577-3990 GCF_000697945.3 Frankliniella occidentalis | reverse complement strand
GGCGTATTACTTCGGAATAACTACGGAGCGTTCGCTCGGGAGCGAAGATATCGCCCGAAAAACGTACCGTGCTGGAACAGAAATGTTTTGCGCCAAAAAATTCAGTTTGAAAGTTTTCAGAAAAAAAAGGAAATAATAGAATTGCAGTTTGGCTTCACAACTTCTCTTGAAGGTGGTATAAATATTTTTTTATGCTGGCATTTACCGGTTCCGCTGTAGTTTTTTCCCCCTGCAGAGACGGCCGTTGATCGAGCCTGCGCCGGTAGGTTTTTTGCCTGGCCCTGTGCATCGGTCGTGGGAATGACGTTTTGAGCGGGAGAACGTGAAAGGAAAAGAGAGAGCGAGTCTTGGTGAAAGTGTTGAGAGGAGAAAAGGCCTGACGACGAACTCGGCAGACAAAGACACGGGGTGGG
>NW_026269658.1:0-305 GCF_000697945.3 Frankliniella occidentalis | reverse complement strand
AAGCAGGCCCGGCCCCTGCCGAACGGAGTTGCCGGCGCAGCGAAGTGGAGCTGGCAACTCCGTTTGGCGGAAGGGCGGGCCTGCTTGTTTTTTCAATGTAATCATTTGGAAGAATGGAGCTGGACTATAGGGTTGCAGAGAATTGAACTGCGCCATCATGTCGACTACTGTCGACACGACCCCGCAAAACTTGTTACTCGGCGTGTCTAATGTTTTTTCTCTCTCCCCCTCCCCCCTCTCTCTTTGCACTCGGCCCGGCTCTCTCATTTAATAACCCTGCTCGCGTTGTTTCACCGCCCTCCCCC
>NW_026269657.1:4995-9633 GCF_000697945.3 Frankliniella occidentalis | reverse complement strand
AGAAGCTGCGCTGGGCTTGGAGAGGGGGGGGGGGGGGTGGCGCGGCGTAGCTCGGCGGGCCCATTCATTACATTGCCTGCGTGTTTGGCCCGCTTCCCTGCTCCAGTACGTGTCACAGTGCACACAGTCCCGCAGGACAGCTAATACGTGTCATGCCACTCACAATGGGGACACGGCTGGCCTGACCTTGATTAGCACTGCATTGTGTGTGCAGATGTGTGCGTGTCTGTCTTTGTGTGTGTGTGTGTGTGTGTGCGTGCGTGCGTGTGCGAGCACGAGCGTAGGGGCCCTTTTCTCTCGTGTAGTGACATCCAACAACGCTCCGCTCGGCAGCTGTTCCTAAATATTACTCTACGTTAATTTCCCCCCGGTTTGTAATATGCTAGACAGTGAGCGCAACGAGCAAAGCGCTGCTAAAGTGTGGATTTGTAATTTCGCATAAAGGCTTTTTTATTTCCAAAGCACTCCCTCCTTCTTTTCCGTACCCTATTTTTTGGGTGAGTTAAGCTGGCCCCCAGATCGCACCGATGAATTTAAAATGAAAAGCAAACCGAAAAAGAAAGGACGAAAAAAAAAGAAAGAAGAGAAACGTGACGGGCTGAATTGCTGCGACCGGTTCTTGTTTTGCAGCGTCTGCAAATAATTAAAACGCGGTCGCCTCACTGCCAATAAGCTGGGGCGATATTATTAGGCCATACATCAAACTGCCTTGGGGCTGACGGGCCTGACGTCGCGCTCTGAGAATCCAATTAAAATAACGTTGAGCGCGCATCCTCCTCTCGCGGGCGCGCCCTGCCGCCCGCCGCGCTTCTCTGTTTGCTGCGGATCTGATCGGCCTTCGGCTCCTCTCGAGTTGAGGTTAAAACTCTCTCTTGCGGGCGCGCTGCCTTTAGAGCGGCTTCCGCATTCACATGGGGCTGTGCGGCTTGTGCAGCTGTTCCAGTTGGAGAGAGGCAAGCAGCGTGCGGAGCAGTGCGGAGCAGTGCGGAGCTCCTCGGGGATTTGGGCTAAAGCAGCAGCCAACTAGGAGCCTCGCTCTCATCTCTGTGTCTCTCGCAGCCGCTTCATTATTTGTTCTTTTGTTCCAGCCGAGGAGGTCCACCGGATGCTGGCGGCCCTGCTAGCGTCCACTGCCCGGCCCGAGGCCCGGCCCATGGGAGGGCTGCTGACGCTGCTGCCGCTGCTGCCGCTGCTGCTACCGCGGCGTGGCCCCGAGGACATGGGACCGGACGGGGGGCCCACGAGACGGTCGTAGAGCGGAGCGATGCAGCTCGGGTAGCCAGGTACGAATAGGGCAGAGCAAACATGAAAGAGTTGTGCGGCCGCTATCCGCGGCGGCGGGTCAAACGGACTGCTGTCTCTGTAGACGAGTTCGGCGGCTGACGACCGTGTACCAGGACGCGCACCGCATTGGGAATGCCTCTGCTGCTGCTTGTTCTCTGTTTCTAGCGATCCGTTCGCAATGCTACTAGTAATGCGAAGCGCGTGGGCTGTTTGTTGGCCGCCAAATGGAAAAGGTGTGTCTCTAGGAGCGCAAAAATCCATCCGCGGGCACACTTTGCGCGACCAGCCAGCAGTGTGCGGTGCGTTTTAATCTCCCATCGGCCCCATACCCCATTGAGTCCATTATCACACAGGCCGCTGGGTGCGGTCGGCGTGCGGTCTCTATGCGCACAAATGAGCAGTGTTTGCTTTGCATTGAGCGGAGCTGATGTGTCCAGGGCCACCTCGCCGTCTGCAGCGTCCTAAATTATCGCGGCTAGCCAAATGAGTTGCACCACCAGCAGCCCTTTCGGCGGCCGCCTCTGCTTGTTGCGAGGAGCGAGAAAATAATAATAAAAATCACCTCGGGGATATCATTTGCTGGGCGTAGCTTTTGCCGGGCGAGGCGGGCGGGGCAGGCGGGTTGGCCTCGCCAGCAGCCTTTACGCTACGAATTGCTTTCCAAACGAACGCACGGTGGCGGGTCGAAAGGAGATGGACCGCTTCGGAGGAAACGAGCCTCTCTTTTATTTATTTTTTAAGTGGCTGCTGGGCCAGCGCAGCAAAGCCGGGTAGGGCCGCCTCTTCTTTGCTTCTGCGCCGCCTCTGCGCGCTGGCCTTGCGCCCGTCCTGCTCGTCCTCGGCAACAACATTCACGACTCGAGCCTGCCGAGCGGCACGCTTTACAGACGGATCGGGCTTCATCTGTGAGAGAGAAAAGCAAACGGCGGGCAAATGGCGTGTGGACTTGTGTGTGCAATTCCTAAACCGCCGAACAGCCCCTGGCTGGCCGGTGGTGGTGGTGGTCGTCGTCGTCGTCGTTGTGGTCGTGGCGGTGGTGGCGGTGGTGGCGGCAAGGGAGGGTGGCCGACTCGGGGACCGACGCAACGCACACGGCCCTTTGAACACAGCGGGCCTACAGTCCCTTCCACCTTTGTCCTTTGTTTCTGAATAATGTAGCCCATAATATGGACAACCGCTATGCAAGCCCTCGACACATTATCGTGTTATAGAAAGGGGGCCCGGAGAAATGCTTTCGGACCCTTTCAGGTCCTCTCTATTCACCCCTCGTAACATATGTGAGTATGTGTGCGTGTGGGCCGCCCCGCTGCTGCCGCGCCGGTATGCGCCCCTACGGCCCTACGGCACGCTCTGTTATTTCGTGGTGGGGCTGCCTTCTTCTTTCCGCTGCCGGCTGGGCTGTCGTCAAAAGGGTGCCTCCTGCCTGCCTGGCTGCCGGGGACCCCCCGCCGTCCGGGCTCAGGCCGCGCTGGGCTCCTGCTGCTGGAATGGCCATTTCCATCCCCCCACTAAACTGTCCAGAACTCTGGCAGAGTGCTGGCCGACGGGCTGAACGGGGCAGGGGGTCCTCTCTCTGGCAGCCTGTCACATACCGCCTCTCTCCAGCGGTCGCCCTCGCCGGCCCACGGCCGCCGGGAGCTGCTGCTCCCCCGCCGGGCCGGCCCGGGGCCCCACCTGCTGCAGAATGTTGAGGACAGTCCTTGCGAATGGACCGGACAACGAGCTCTCTAAAGGGGGAGCCTAGCCGGCCCCTGATGTCCTATTGAATACCGATTCACGCATTCCCGCCGCCTCCCCGTACCGCACTCGTTCACCCGTCGTTTACAACAAGATGCACTATCCAATTCGATTCCAGCAGGATAACTGGCCTACACTCGAAATTGGAAATGACTCATATCGAACGAGAATTTGTTCTTAAGCACCTTACAGATCGTATGCAAAGTTGCTATTAGCTAGACACAACAAAGTTATTTGTACCTATGCTAGATACAACTAACATGGAACTTTTCAGATCGGAAGAACGGAACAGATCAAGTAATCGACATGTTTTTAGGATCTACTAGATGGATTGAATTTGTTGACTCCCCAACCTCTCCACATTTGTTGAGAAGCAACCCATATATACTGAATTCCGTCTCACGCTTTCTTTGTCATTGTCTCGTTTGGCAGGATCATTGGGTTACCAACGTCTGAAATGCATTTCTGATAGCAGTAAGCCTGCCGTGTTAACGCTGAGCGTCGACAGGCGGGCGTCTCACGACGCCGGTAATCCCCTCAGGCCCAGCCCCCACCCGCCCCCACCCAAACTCCTCCTCCTGCCACTCCCCCGCGGCGCTGCTACCTCTCGGTGTGCCCGATCGCGCGTTGGATTATTTGATTGCCAGAAAGACCGGAAGTTTTCGATGCACCCGGTGATGTGGAAGGATCCTCCCCTCCCCTTCCCAGTTCTGCTTAGAAGCCCCGCCCCTATGCGATAGCCCCGTGCGTCACCCAGCAAAGGTTTTGTCCGGTCAGAGCACTTCTTTTGTCTTGAGTCTTCAGCTTGCTTTTGAGCTCAGCTTTACAAGAAACGGGGAAATATACGCAGACAAGGTTTGCACAAGGCTTATTGTGGACAGGGTTCAGGGTAAAACCAAGGAGTACCTGATCTCTCGGACTGAGAGAGCAATAACCAGTACTATGGATCCAATTAACGTTGTCGTACCCTAAAGCGACGCTTCCTGATTGTTCTAAATTCTAAATCTTTAGGGACACTGTGAGATCAGGCAGTGTCAAAGCCTTACGGGGGGATCGGACGACATTTTAGCTTCGCGGGCTGCTCACTGAACCCAAAAATATTGGTCGGTTCTCAAAGCTCCATTCTGTTCCTCGCTATTTTTGTCTTCAATTCAGATCAGTGAGTTATAATTGATTGTTTAATGATGTGGCGTTGACTATTTGCTCATTGTATCAGTCGTAGGTGTTTGTTTTTCAGACCTCATTCAAAGGGACGTAAGGCCCGTAAGGCCGAAGAGACAGAGAGAAAGGAAGGATGCGTGAGAAGGGAGGATCGCAGGGGAGGAAGGCGGGGAGAAACCAAGTAGTAGGGCCTATGGTGTGCAGACGAAAAGATACGACAGCTGAAAGCATGCCATAAACAAAAGCCTAACGCGGATGTGAGGCGGCAGTACGGGGGGAGGGGGAGTGTGCGGAAAGAAGGGTACCCGTGCGCCACACGGCCTCTCCTGTATTTATAGCAAAGGCATTGGAAATTATGGGGGATCGTCGTGCGTCCACGCCATCCAACCCCCGGCAGGCCAATTCACCCCTCAGTTTCCCCGCTACTCTGCCCCCGTCCACCCCTTATGCTAACCC
>NW_026269657.1:0-1312 GCF_000697945.3 Frankliniella occidentalis | reverse complement strand
CCCCCTTTCCCCCGGACGACCGCGCCCCTTCACCCTTTCCTCGACCCGGCCGGCCGCCAGCGCAGACTTTGCCATGCTTTGGCCCCCTCCCACTCGGCACGTCCTCAATACTAAATTTGCTTGCTTTGAAGTTCCGACTACTGTACTGACTGACTGCCCGAACGGGAAATGTCCTTATATTTTACTTCCCTCGTTTCTGCGCTCCCCGCTCGCCCGCCGCTGCCCCCGCCCGCCTACACCTCCGCATCACATAGTTGCAGCCAGCCCTGCCGGCCAACTTCATAACTTTGGTCTTGTTATTTTCTTAGAATTACGTCCCCCCCCTCTCCCCCCTTTCCACCCGCCGCCCATTAAAGAGGAGTATATACACGCGGGGGAGATGCGCTACGAAATGGAAAGAATCACAATCCGGCCGACGTACTGTTTCATTTTTTATGTTGTTGTAAAGATTACGAGTCCTTCTTTTCGTGCCCGTCCCTCTCCCGGCCCGCCAACAACGTAGCGTCGAGCGTAGCGCCGTATACGACGGACATTAAACGCGGGAGGCGCGGCGCGGCGTTCCTGGGGGGCATTGTGACGTATCCTGGCGCGCCGGTGGTCCGAGTGTCCGCCACACACACACACACACACACACACGCTCACACTCACTGCAGGAAAGCCCCCTTCGCCCCCCATCGCTCCAGGGCTCCGGCACTAGTGTCGTTTTCAGCCCATGGCGCGACGCGTCGTGGCGTGGCCGTGTGGGCGTCGTCTGCTACTTCCGCATTTTTTTTCTTTTTCTTTTTTTTTACGATGAAGTGGCGCGCTCGGCCTGGCCTGGACGCCCGCCTACTGACGACCGCGCCTTTTCTAAAGGCTTTATATTGCCGCGGGGGCTCTCGCGGTCGGCTCTTATTTTCCGCGCGAGGTGCTCCTCTTCGCCGGAGGCGTGTCTGCCGGCGTCGTCGTCGTCTGCGGATGCATCAATGAATAGCGCTGAGAGCTCTAGTGTGTGTGTGTGTGTGGGAGGGGGGGGGGTGAAAGAGAAAGAGAGAAGTGGGCGGGAAGGAGGCCCGCGCCGAATGTTAGTGGCCTGCATGACGACTGTCGCGGCGCTCTTGTGCTCGCCGGTGCCTTTTGCCGCGCGACACTGGCGCGGCGCCCGCTTGCTCGTCGCACTCCATTTGTAAGGAATAAAACATTTACGATGATGGGAAATGGACCTCTGCGCCGGGCCCGGGGGCGAGGCTAGGCGCTGCCGCCCGCCGCGCCTCCGCGCCTCCGAGCCCGCGCCGCCGCCCCCCGCGCTGCCTTCCCCTGGGTGCCGCCCCCG
>NW_026269656.1:4749-8588 GCF_000697945.3 Frankliniella occidentalis | reverse complement strand
TTTAATAAATGTTCCCAATCACATGCAATTTAACAAATGTTTTGGATCGGTATGATTTTTTATTATTGTTATTATAAACTAGGACAATATTTTCATTGCAGATATCTTCAGTTTCTTTGCCAGTTTTTCCTGCAACCAAAATACGCAGTTAGTTTGACTCCGATTTCTCACTTGAAGATAGGCTTACATAAGCTACGCTCAGATAGACTTACTGATGATTCGACCTGCTGGGGTACGTATCGCACTCCACCTTGCTTGTTCACGTGGTCCATGTGGGCGCGCTCAGGGTCCCCCGGGACGAGCACCGGGCGAGATGGGTCCGCCTGAATGACAACGACAGCAGTCCAACGTCAGCCGCGCACCATATTGACATTGTCGAACTTGTCAAAACTGCCACTACCATCTTACCGGCTCCATCGTCCGCAACCGGGACAGAAGATCGGCCGCGCGGTCCTCAAAGCCCGGGGCGAATGCGGCAGGATCTACGGCGATGAAGCATTGACCGAGGTCCGCGTTCTGACCAGACGAGCCCCAGCGCCGAATATCCGGTCCGTACGCCGAGCCTGAGTGTGCAGGCGCTCAAGTTCAGAGTCCAGGCGCCGGGTAGGCCACCCATCCCGACAGAGGCGCGACGCGGGACGGCCTACCCAGCGATTCACAGGCGCTTAAGGGTCCAGGCGCCGGGTAGGCCGCCCAGCCCGACAGAGGCGCGAGGCGGGACGGCCTACCCAGCGACTCACAGGCGCTAAAGGGTCGAAGCGCCGGGTAGGCCGCTCAGCGCGACAGAGGCGTGTCACGGGACGGCCTACCCAGCGACTCGCAGGCGTTTGAGCGTCCGGGCGCTGGGTAGGCCGCTCAGCCCGACAGAGGCGCGACGCGGGACGGCCTACCCAGCGACTTAAAGGCGCCCCGATCTGGCGACACCAGTTGGTGGAGGCACGCGGGCCGCTGCAGGAAGGGATGTGGGAGGAACTTACTTTATGGTCTGTCCCATGGACATAGAAACCTCGGGGCAGGTAGGATAGGTATAGGTAGGTTATCTTCATTGTTGGAAGATTGGAGCCATAGGAGCATATGAGAGGAGCAGGGCTTGCAGAGGAACCTTGGTAACGTCTGGCTCACCTGCGAGAAGTCCGCAGAAGGTCTCCACCATGAGGGCGAGCCCGTATCCCTTGTAGCCGGACGAGTCCTCGGCGCCACCAAGCGGCATGAGGCACTGCGTCTTGTAGGCCAGCTCGGCGTCCGCCGTCGCCGCGCCGTCCGGGCCCTGCGCCCAGCCCGGGGGTAAGGGCTCGCCTCGCCGCCGCTGCATCTCGACCTGCGCGGAGGGGCAGGGGGGTCATTGAGGCGGAGAGAGGCAGAGCGAGCGACGTCGTCAGGGACCCGAGGGCGGGGACTCACCTTGCCGAGCGCTACCGCGGTGGTTGCCATGTCCAGGACGTAGCTGTCGGACCCCGCGGGCACCGCCAGGGAGATGGGGTTCGTGCCCAGGGCAGCCTGCGCATAGCGGGGAGGGTACCGTCAGTCACGGACACGCACTCGACGTGAACACCTCGAGCAGCTGTGCACTTACCCCTTTGCTCCTCGTCGGGCTCACGAGCGGCGACGTGTTGGTGAAGCTCATGCCCTGGAAGTGAAAAGAATAGATGGAGTAAGGACAGGGAGTGTCCCTCGTACAGACGAAAGGTGAAGCAAGTAAAGACACTCACCATCATCTTTTTCTTGAGAGCCTGCATGCTGTACCAACCCGCGATGCCGTAGTGGTTAGAACCTGCGCCAGCAAATAGTAAGGATCATCACAGAGCAAAAACGGCAAACACTCGTCAGATATGTCGATTCATCCAGCATACCCTTGGCGACCACCCAGCCGACGCCCGTCTGCTGGGCCTTGTCGATGGCGAGCTGCATACAGAAGCGGCCCACAACGGGACCCAGGCCGTGGCCACCGTCCACCCACGCCGTGGAAGGGCCCTCCCGGAGCAGGCGCGGCTGGGCGGCGGGCAGGCAGCTCCCCGCGGCCACGTCGTCCACGTACAACTCTGCGAGGGGGGCGTGTCGTCAGGAGGTGCCGGGGAGTTGGAGGTGGGGGTGCACGGTGTAGAGACACCGTGTGGGGGTGTGAGCTCTGCACAGCACTGCGCGGACACTCACCGAGCCTGTTGAGGCCGTGGCTGTAGTGGCCGCGGTAGTCGGCCTCGACCAGCACCTCGGCCAGGAAGTCGGCGTTGTCCTTGGCGGTGCCCACGGCCCTCATGGCGTCCGAGATGAAGCGCCGTGCCTCGGCCAGGGCGACGACGGAGCCCTCCGTCTGGGGGCTGCAGCTAGCGTGCCGCGCCGGGACCTGGGCAACACCAAGCAGTGCATGACGGCTGGAAGACTGCTTTGTGTCCGTCACTAGGGTGCTGGCTGATATGGCACAGTTCGTCCGCTCACCTCATACTTCCCCACGCGCGCAGCGAGGCGACGCGCCCCACCGCGGATGACGGACAGTGGCATTCCCCGACCTGAAACAGGAGTAGTGATCACCTGCCCAATGAGAGGAGTGAGCCGAGCCGGCCCGCCTGCCGGGTATAGCGGCCCTTACGTAACAAGTGTGGCACGGCTAAAGCTTGCGTTGCGTTACTGCAGCAGAGTCACAGGTATTACACTCACTGTTAAAAAAAAAGTCTGAAAATTCAGACAAATTGGTAGGAAGCAAAATTACATACTAAACGTCTGAAAATTCAGACTGTTTTGTCTGAATTTGTGGTATGAATTTTTTGGTATGAATTTTCAGTTATCTTAGTCTGAATAGCAATTTCATAACTTAAGTCTGAATTTCAGATCTTCATTTAAAATGAAGTTTTCTTGACGCTCTTTGCCCTCTCCTTCAAGTTGGGTTGTATTCTAAGTAATTAGATAGAAATTTGTTATTGTACCTTACCTACCTACCCGGAGTCGAACCTCGGACCTTTGGATTGGTAATCTCTCATCCTTGACCACACGGCCACGACGACAAGACTGAGGGGTCACCGACAGTTACCTGCCTGATCCTACAGGTGTGCTGCCGGGACTAAACTAAATATTCATACTTTTCTTGTCTGAATTTCAGAATCAGACCTTCGTCTGAATAAATACTCTGAATTTTCACATTTTCTTGACTGAATTCTTAATTCAGACCTACAGCAATGAAATTTCAGACGTTCACTGAAAATTATGACAAAATTGTATGAAAACCCAATTCAGACAGCAAAGTCTGAAAAAGTTAGTCTGAAATTTCAGTTTTTTTTTAACAGTGCTGGTACCATATCGCCCATTTATCACCAGATAAAGAACTACCCACAGAGAAATGGGCAAACACCGACGACGTGTGAAGAGTTAGACAGAACAAAGTAGTTCCCCCGCCAGTTACGTCATCAAGGGGGAGGGGGAAGAGGGTGCGTGATGTAAACAAAACAAAACAAAACTTACTGGTGGCGGGAGAGGACGCACCGACAGCAACCGCGTAGCGGATATTCGCATACGAAAGGAGAAGAGGTGTGAAGTTCCGTTATAGTTGCTTACAGTTTTCTTAAACGGCGCCTGGCCAAGGGACACCAGTGCGCGCCAGGTTGTTCGAGACTTAACCTCACAACAAGTGGCACTGACACTGATAAAAGGGAAGTGAGGCGCTTACACTGCACGGTGATGGCAGATAGTGCGTGGCACTTACCGCACGTCTGCGGATTATTCTGTCGGTGGATGATCCTTTTTTTTGCACAGTCGGGCTCCTTTAGCAAAAGAATGAGAAGCAACAGCGCCAGCACCAGCAACAGTAGTAGTTGACCTCGAGCTCGAGCGGCGAGCCGGGCCGGGCAGGG
>NW_026269656.1:3471-4699 GCF_000697945.3 Frankliniella occidentalis | reverse complement strand
ATGTATAAAACTTCAAAAGAATTAAAATCAAAACAGATAATGTAGAATTTTTTCTCTCTCTCAACTTCTAGAAAAATCAAATCACTGTATCAAAGGTAAAATACCTACTTCAATGCCAAATTACACAACTATTTTTTACAGGTGATCTTGGCCGCCATGATGAGCCACATGGCTTGGATCAGGGGGTCCTCTGCTTTTCCTACAGTACCCTCTATCTTGTGATCCTTGCCCTGTACAGTCACGTTCCAGGACTCTCCAGCCATCAGGGTAAGGGCCTGCATGGCCTGATCGCCTTGACACTTGTTGTCTAGGGTTGGCAGCTCGAAGGCTGCCTTCTGCAGCACCCCATGCAGCTTATGCTTCAGAGCTCTCTTGGAGGGCAGGACATCATGCTTGTCCCAGCAGCTCTGCACAACAGCGGTACAGCAATCCAAACACCATGCACGGGGGGTCCTGTGTGGGCAAAAGTCATGAGGCTCACAAACAAAACTCCATCCTCTGCAGCTGCCTGCAAGTTTTCTTTAGTCACCCACCAGTCCGGTCTGACTTCTTCGAGCAGCTGCAGCACCATGAAGTTGTTAGGAAGATCCTCTGGTGCGCCATCAAACTTCTGCAGATGAATACCATGAAAATCTGATAAACTACAGATTGTTATGGAAAGGCTACGGTGAACCTTTCAATTAATTACTCACCTGGCGACATGTAGGGCAGCAGTTCTTGTCAGACAACCGCTGCATGCACTGGAGGCACACTGTGTGCCCACACGGCATTACTTTTGGTACCCGCTTGTCTTTGTCAAGCTGTTCTAGGCAGATCGTGCACTCCAGGGTGGGACCCTTTCCAAAATTACTCTTATTGCTGATTGATGTGGAAGATTGACCGTCATTTGCAAAAGCACTGCCAAAGACGGGGAAGCTAAAATTTGGCTTGGTAGTTGAGCTTGTAGTCGCTCCTGAGCTTGTGCTCCCTCCAAAACCTTGGACATCATTTGAAAAGTGGAAAGCATAGTACTAAGTAGGTATGTTAATATAAAAAGATTTTGTATAAATGCGACACTTACCAGCTGATGTGGAAGGAGTCCCGAAGGTAAAGGATGAAAGCGGGGCTTGGGTCCTTGTTGGTTTGCCAAAGAAACCATCTCAAAACATATTGAACAAGATTAAAAATATGTTTGGAGCTGTGAAACACTGTGTGAAGAACCATATTATACGTACATATATATACATTA
>NW_026269656.1:0-3300 GCF_000697945.3 Frankliniella occidentalis | reverse complement strand
TGTGTTGTCCTAGGCGTGTCCCTACGTACTTTGTCCCTATCACGTCCCATCTGTGTCCCGCTAATTATGTCCTTGTGTTGTCCTAGGCGTGTCCCCACGTATTATGTCCGGATCACGTCCCTGCTGTGACCCGCCATTCGTGTCCTATGCGTGTCTCCGCTTATTTGTTCCTGGCGTCACGTCCCACTTCTGTCCTGCCATGTCCTCAGCCGTGTCCTGAGCGTGTCTCTATGTATTTCTGGGGTTCTTCAAAATTTCATAATAGACTCAATAATGGGCGAATTGTAACTATTCATAAATTATTTATTTTTAATTGAAGTTTAGCACACTTTCACATGACCTTAGATCTGGCTTAAATATTCACACTGTATGGGAAGGGAAATACATTTGTGAATTTATAAATACACAAATATTTGTTCTATATAGAACAAAACAAATTCAATTAATCAATTTCACCTATGTTAGCCATTGGAGCAACAAACAAACGATTTCTTACAGGCATTTTGATAGCAAATAATCTTACATTATCAAAAGAGATCCACTGAACGGCATCATTGTTTTCATTGTGAACTTCTTTTATGTGAGAGGCACCATTAAGAGCATTGCCAACCTCCAAACCACGGCAAAACAAACCACATTTCTCTTCTCCATCGTGTTCAAAAACCACAATCTTAACAATATCATAAAACTGATTATCATTAGTAAAAATTACACTATTGTTTGACTTAGAGGTGCGGTCTGCAAGAACATAATATTCGGTGGAATGAAGAATCATTCTTGATTTTCTGCATTGATAATACTCTGTGAGAAGGTCACAATGAAGATTTTCATTGTGGAGCAAAGCAATTTCATCTGCTGTTGGGGGTCTAGGACGAGCTCTTTTCCCAAAAAAATATACATCACCAATCTTGAGGGGATTGTCCATGACATATGGAGATGCTATATTTTGGAGCTCTTCTCTGACCTCTTCATCAAGCTCTTGGTCGTATGGCAACTTGCGAACAAGAGATTCTAGCAAGTAACGGTCCACAATTTGGTCTGCAGCTCCATGTGGAGAAGAGATATTATTTCTTAGTCGGCGATTCCATGACTCAAATGGAAAAGTGCTGTGAAGGTGTAGAGGACCCCAATTGCGGACTGCTTGAGCCAGATGTACCATGATGTGTATATTAAAACGCATTTTCTCTGGACCATGCATCGCTTGGAAACCAGTAACAAACCTCTGTAAGCATTCATGGGCAACTTCTATGTCATTATCCGTAACAGAATCACTTGACAGTATGAAGATACCTTTGGAGAGAAGAGAAAACAGACGCATATTTGCATTTGAAATGAGACCATCCATGCAGGGGATACCAAAATACAGAAGCCAATTCCTCCATTCAGTCCCTTTGTATTTTCTTCTCTTTGATATGCTTCTTGGTTTCCGAGAAATTAGTGAAGGGGTAAGAATTTTCAGAAGTCTTCCATCAATTTGGGCTTGTAAGTCTTCAACGTTTGCAGCTGCACTGAGAATTTCATTTGTAAGAAATTTAGTCACCCCAAGAAATATGGGATGTAAATCGTCCGGGGAAAATCCAGTGGCAAAATTGAAATCATCCAAATTAATCAGCACTGAAGGCCCGTGGAACCCATGAACATTTCGATTTGCATTGGCTTGCTGCATGTCGTGCCTAACACCAGCATCAGTGCGCAGAGGGGCATCAGGAATAACCAGTACTCGCTCTACCCCACGCACCTGCATTACTATTTCAGTTCCTGGGAGAGGGAACCTCATACATCCAGCCAACTTCACACCAGGATGCAGACAGAAAGGGCAACTGTAATGACCGCTGTAAATCTTTAAGTTCATAAGGAGAGCTCGGGCTCTAGCATCAAGACAAAAACAGGTAGGCTTCATGCGACTGATAAACAATTGTTCATTATGTTCCCACTCAATGCCATTTCTAGAAATATGACTCAGTTCACCAACAAATCTTTCAAACAGCATACTCAAATCAGCTTCTCCATCAGCAATGATCAAACCAGCAAGAAAAGTTAGCTTCTGCCTTAAAGCAGGTGGCAGTTCATTGATTCTTCCTAAAATTGCCCAGCCTTGAGAATTTGATGATCTGCTTGTACTGAAACCATCTGTATTCAATTGACATGTTAGATCAAATTCTTGAAGACCATTTTCCATATTTTCTAAGGCTTTATAGCCGTCACCATCTATTACATCTTCACGAGCATCTTGATTGAATTTTCTTCTTGTATACTTGTACTGAAGGTGTTGTCGAATTTCCGGGATGGAGAGTAGACTTTTGAGCTGTTTTGTCAGGCTTAAAGTTATAAAATATTTCACATTGCGACGCTGGCTTCTATAGTCACACAACTCATTATTACATACCACTACTCTAGGCAAGTCTTTTAAAACACCAAGAACAGACAAGCATTTTTCACAGTATGCATGTTTCACAATACCAGCTGATTTCTTTTGAAGCACAGCCCATAACTGTTTTTTGGTACTGGGTAGAGCTTTAAAGGCATTAGTTACATTGGCTATACGGCACAGTTCAACCACGGTTACATAATTAAGGTTTTGTTCAGCAGCTAAAGTTAAGATCATAGCTAAAACTTCTTTAGCAGTACGCCCATGAGCAGCTTGCAGCACACGATTGAGTGATGGATGACCCAGTGAAAAGTTGTCTTCATCTAACACTCCATTTATATTTGAGTCATTAGCATTACTTAAATCATCTCCATCCCCTTCAGGATCATCGCCACCAGGACCACCACCATCAGGATCTCCACCTCCATTTTCATCATTTGAATCTTCGTCTGATTCATCATTTGGAGTATCCTCAACTGAACTCGGTTCGTTATCCGATGATTCACTGTTCCCTTCACTCTCACTATATGAATCTTCATTCCGAAAGTGATCCAATCGATATGCAATAACATCACTCCAATTCATGGTTGAATCATTCTCATCTCCATCTAACAGCATCTGTCAAAAACGTTGAAACATTATGCTTAGTTTAAACCACCTCAAAAAAGAAAGAATTGTTACGGCACCTACTTCAGTGGGAGTTGAAGGACCTGGTTTGCTCGCCCCAACTGAACCTGATAAACTATCTTCATAAGTATGTGGTTCCTGTGAAAAAAATTATCAATCATTAATTTGAGTTACAAAGCCATAGACCAATCCAAAGTCGTATTAAGTGCCACATACCTCATCCAAACAGAAAGAATTGTTGGAAGGTTCTTCTCCATTGGTTTCAGAATATGAAACATTGCTCTACAATTCAAACAAGATATAAT
>NW_026269655.1:8354-8738 GCF_000697945.3 Frankliniella occidentalis | reverse complement strand
GCAAGGCGCAGCGATAGATTTAGCAGCCCGCTCCGCTCACCTCCCCCACCTGCCATCTGCCGCGCTGCAGATCTCAGTAGTTATACGGTCATTATTTATCGCCCGCATCACTACCGTCACTGTCATAATGGTTCTCAATAACGTCGTCGTTGCTGTCTTCGTTAGCAAAGCGCACAGCCTCCAGCAAATCATATGAAGTATACTGTTTTCGCTATATGTATAAAGTATACTTTTGCACATTTTGCAAAAATCTTTTGCCACTACTTTTTGCATGCATGACTCTCCTCAATCCGAAACATGCAATTACTTGAGTGGTGCCATGCGGGATTATCAGTTACTCCCAACCACGCACGCAAAGAGCGGGTGAGCGAACGAGAGAGAGCA
>NW_026269655.1:2246-2824 GCF_000697945.3 Frankliniella occidentalis | reverse complement strand
ATACAAAAATGGGGGGCGAATTTATCGCGACTTGCTCTGAATGATTATGAAGGCGCCTCGCCGGCCCCCTCGACTTACTCAGCCAGCTAATCTTCTCATCCATCGCGCGGCGCTCCCTACGAAAAAAAAATGAAAATGGGGACGACGGCAGAGGGACGAAAAAGTGATTATGAAATGAATGTAAAAATAGAATAACCATGGCAGATGACATAAAAATCCTCGGCATTTGGCTGGCGAAGGCGGGCGGCGGCAGCGCTGGAGTGAAAACCTCTGACGTTGCTGGCCCCTCATCCCCTCCCTTCTCATCCGCCTTCCTTCTCCTCCCACGCTAAGGGGCTCGCGACGTCCTTTCATACTTGTTGTCGCCCTCCCTCTGTGTAGCGGCCATTAACAGGGCATTGGCTTTCACCGGGATTACCAGCGGAATCAAACAGGAAAATACACGAAATATACAAATACAAAGAAACGAGCAAAAATAAAGTGAAAGGCACGAGGGCAAAAGTAAAGTCACGCGCGTTTTTATCCTCCCCTTTGCTTCGTGAATTATTTTGACGGTTCAGTAGAATTGTTGAAAAGAG
>NW_026269655.1:0-506 GCF_000697945.3 Frankliniella occidentalis | reverse complement strand
GAGCGACAGTGGGGGGTTGTACTACATGTACGACTCGTATGGTAAATGGCAAATTACAAAATATATCGTACATGTGCAAATATATTTTTCACGGTGGTGCACTAAAGAAAAGAAAAATTGCTTAACATATGCTGGACTTAATGGGTCGCTGCACAAAAAGTCAATCATGCATATGATCCACTACTGAAATAGTGAGAAAATTCATTAAAAAAAAAACACTCTAAAAAGCAACCTTATAATACGATGTTGTGTCATCCCTATAATTTTCATCCCATTCCGTTTCACTAGCTCCGCCTTCTTCTTGTTTGCCACCTTCAACCAACCCCCTCCATTCTCCGGTAGAGAGAATCTCACCCTCTTTCATCCCCTTCCTCGCACCCCCCCCCCCCCCCCCCCCCCCCCCCCCCCCCACCCCCCCCCCCCCCCACCCCCCCCCCCCCCCCCCACACCCCGCCCCGCCGTGAAAATGTTTGAGATTATTTCCTGATTCTCTGCTGGAGCGGGCG
>NW_026269654.1:5870-6901 GCF_000697945.3 Frankliniella occidentalis | reverse complement strand
AAGGAGCAGCAGGAGGGCGACGGTGCCCCGGCACGGCACGGTGGCAAGCATCGGCGAGCCATCGCATCGGCCGAGCGGCGGCGGCCCGCTGCGCCCGCAGCACCCAGTGCAGCGACCCGCAGGGGGGCCGAGCCGGGCCGGGCCGGCCGAGCCGAGCCGCGCCCTGCATGGTCAGCTGCATGCCGGCAGCGCCAGCACGATATCCTCTGACCACGAGGACACTCTCCTTACTCCTCCTCCTCCTCCTCCTCCTCCTCCTCCTCCTTCTTGACCCCGTTTTCGATTCCGTTGACGACCCCCCCCCCCTCTCCTCCCCCGGGCCTCCTGGGAGCCTCGGGGCCCGAGCACGCGACAACTGAATCATTAATAACGAGGGAGGTGGCAAAAGTCGATGGGCTGCGCTCGGCTGCGGTGCCCTCACTCACCGCGGGGCCCGGGCGACCAGTCGCGCGGCCTGCACGGCCTCCTTCCCTCCTGGAGAGGCACACCAGCAGGCGCCCCAGGCGCCAGCCAGGCCGGGCCTGTCCGCTCCTATCAGCGGGGCCGGGAGCTAGCAGAGCCAGCTAGCAGCGCAGCGAGCCCCGGCACTTTGAGAAGCTGCCCGGCTGGCTGTACATCAGCGCTGTCCACATGAAGTGGGAAAGAGGGGGGGGGGGGGGGGCTACACACACACACACACACACACTAACTCTCTCTCACACACACTCACACACACTCGCATGGAAACCAGGGCGCCTCCTTTCTGCCTGCCTTAAATGTCACTTACATCTCATACCTTATGCATACCAACCTTTTAAAAGTCCGATCTCGTACGATAAGAATATTCCTGCCCGGTCCTCCCAAGGGGCTCCTGAAAGGCGGGCGCTGGGCGGCCGGCGCGAGGCGGCTCCCGTGGGGTCTTCGAGCACGATAAAGTCGGTGAAGAGACACCGGTGCTCCTCGAAGAGACACTCGCGGAGACACTTCGGAGACACTGCTCGGAAAGGCGCGGTGTCCACCAACGACCCCCACGACCCAGGGCTGGCTGGTCC
>NW_026269654.1:650-910 GCF_000697945.3 Frankliniella occidentalis | reverse complement strand
CCCCCTACACCTGCTGCTCGACTGGACATCATCACGGGGACGCCAGGTGATAGGTAGGCCACCCGCCATGCTCCGCTGTTGGACAGGGCGGCATCACTGGCATCATGGGGACGCCAGGCGCTAGGCTAGGTAGGCCACCCGCCATGCTCCGCTGTTGGACAGGGCGGCATCACTGGCATCACGGGGACGCCAGGCGCTAGGTAGGCCACCCGCCGAGCTTCGCTGTTTGACGGGACGGCATCATGGGGACGCCAGGCGCT
>NW_026269654.1:0-600 GCF_000697945.3 Frankliniella occidentalis | reverse complement strand
CTTCCATGGAAAATTTTTCTGCACCCGGTCCCGCAATTTTTCACAGTGGCGCAATTCTGTAGTTATGCCAGGTTTAGTTATGCTGTACCGCACGAGCGTCGCCCCTCCAACTGACGGCAAAGTAAATACGGGGGAATCCCAGTTCAAAAAGAAGAAGAAGAAAGTAGTAGATTTGCATAGGCTTTTCCTATAAGAAGAGACTGCTCGGGCGCGTCGCGCGTCTCGGCCAGGAAAAATAATGCGCTTCATCTGAGTCGGAATTTGAACCAGCAGAAGCAGCAGCGCCGGCGGCCGGCGCGGGGCGACTTGCCAGTTGTGGGGACATCGCAAATACATTTCTTCCCCATTCCACCAGGGAGTTGGCAATGGCAATAAGGGATATTTTCTCGATTCCTTAAGGCCAATTGCCCTTGTATCTTCCCCCTCCTCTTCTCTGGCTCCAAGCGTGGGGGGGGGGGGGGGGGGGGGGGGGGGGGGGCTACACACACACACACACACACTAACTCTCTCTCTCACACACACTCACACACACTCGCATGGAAACCAGGGCGCCTCCTTTCTGCCTGCCTTAAATGTCACTTACATCTCATACCTTATGCA
>NW_026269653.1:7516-8091 GCF_000697945.3 Frankliniella occidentalis | reverse complement strand
AATAAGAGACGCGAGCCGAGCCATATGCAGGGATCGGGTGTCGGGAGCCTGAGTTGCCTCTCCGCCGCTGCACCCTTCTATCCCCCCCTGCATCGTCACATATCCGCCACGCCCTCCCCACCATCGCATGTCGACGGCCACGCCGCGCCTCGCCACGCCACGCCGCGCCATGCCACGCCAGACTCGTTTAGGACAATCGGACGATTCGGATGCAGAGCTGTCATCGTTTATTCCCGCTTCTCGGGGCACCCGGGCGGATGCAGAATTGGATGCAGAGAGAGAGAGAGGAAAGGGAAGGGGTGAGAGGAAGGCAGAGAAGAGAGAGAGAGAGAGAGAGAGAGAGAGAGAGACAAACAGAGAGAGAGAGAGAGAGAGACAAACAGAGAGAGGCAGAGAGAGAGAAAAAGAGAGGTGCCGGTGACTGCGCGGCGCGTGTTGTACGAAAGCAAGAAGCGCTTACCTGCCTTGCAGGCGGGGTGGCAGGCAGGAGATAGGGGGAGGCGCGGGGACGAGCGGGGGACCTTTCACGAACTTTATACACACAAGCTTTTCGCGGGGAGGGACGACTTTGAACG
>NW_026269653.1:5199-5835 GCF_000697945.3 Frankliniella occidentalis | reverse complement strand
GCGCCGTCCGTCTCTCTGCCTCGCTCCCGCGCCGGCCGCCGTCCCTTCTCGTAATGAGGAAGAAAAGGGCGGACAGAGAGGCCCGGACACATGCAGAACAGGAAGCAGTAGTGGGAAAAATAACCGGTTAACCGGTTTCAGGCACAGCCCTACCGCCCTGGGCTAAAGTGTGAGCCGCGTGAGACCGACCCGCCCCGGCGCTCGGCCAGTGCCGGCCACGGCGCAGCAGCGGGAGGGCGTGCAAAAAAGTTTGCCAAATATAATGTCCTTGTAAGCTAAGCAAAACGTGCTGTCAGTTATAATCTCGAAAGACAAGGATAACGAACAACATGTCCTGCTCCCGAAGAGATGCACGGCGATGGCCCATAGTGTAGAGAAAAGAGGAGAGAGAAGTGTTGGTGCACATCGTGGCACCCCCGCGCGCACTACTCGCGGCCCGGTTGCGCTCCTTCTCACCCGGCGGGCTGGGACTGGGGCTCACCGCTGTACTGACCTCCTCATTAGCGACTCGGTGCATCGTCACATATCCGCCACGCCCTCCCCAAAATGACTTCATGTTGACCAAGCTGTTCTCCTTGGGAGCCAGTTAACTGGGAAAAACCGGTTACACCTGTAACCGGTTACTCGCAAAAGTTA
>NW_026269653.1:0-389 GCF_000697945.3 Frankliniella occidentalis | reverse complement strand
CGCCGCGCCGCGCCGCGCCCTGCGGCGGGACGCGGGGGACGGGGCAATATCTTTGTACCTTTCTCTCCCCGCCATACCTTTGCGCCCCTGCACGGCCTCGCACCGGGCCTGCCCGTACATACCTACCTGCTCCTGCCGTTTGAGGAAGCGATTGTGCCCGGTCCAGCAGGGCCCAGCGTCGCCCAGCGCCGCCGTCCGGCGCCCGCCGCCATACGGCGCCGTCCGTCTCTCTGCCTCGCTCCCGCGCCGGCCGCCGTCCCTTCTCGTAATGAGGAAGAAAAGGGTGGACGGAGCGGCCCGGACACATGCAGAACAGGAAGCAGTAGTGTTGCAAGAGGGCGGTCCATCAAACGCAACGGCCGCGGCGGCGCGGGCCGGCGGCGCCCTCC
>NW_026269652.1:9775-11646 GCF_000697945.3 Frankliniella occidentalis | reverse complement strand
CCTCCTCCTCCTCCTCCTCCTCCTCCTCCTGGAATCCGCCCTCCCCTGCTATCCTGCCCCGCTAAGCTCATTTGGAGGGTACCTCTCGCACCCTGCGCCGCTTCCGCGCTCGACAGTCGTGGAGGAGGTCCCGACGAAACCCCTTCACATGGCACCATATAGATCCCCATACAATCGGGCTCGTTCCATTCCAGATTTCCTTCCTTCGTTCCATATCGACCTCCACTGTCCCAGTATGGTATCCCGATCGTCGCCTTTCTCATTCCTTGTCCGCTGCTCCGCATCGTGTCACCAGCGCTGCGCTTCCGTCGCGCGCTCCTCGCGCCGCCACCACCGTGCTCATCCTCCTCCGCCAAGGTGGGCAGGTCTCAGGTCTTTCCCAGGAGCGATCGCCGATCAGAATCGCGCACTCATCTCTACTCCGTGGCGAATAATTCATGGCGCCTTGATGCCAAGGCGCTCTTAATTACTACACGGCCATTCTAGACGCCCACGGTAACGGTCCGCGGGAGGGTCCGGCCGCCGGTGGTCACATCTATTGAAACATCTTTCTGTATACGGCGCGAGCGCTATCTTCAATCGTGGGAGAGCAGGGCGTCCAGGCCGCCCTCATCCATCTGGCTTTTGTTTGCCATGTGATGACACCTCACAGCCGCGGCGTGGTGGAGGTTGGCACACAGCTAAATGTGTCAATTTTCTTCTTTCGTTGAACATTTTCCAGAAAATTTGGGAATTTTCGTAATGTGCACCCATAGAGACGTGCTTATTATTGGTGATACTTGCAAGAAATCGACGTTTTTCTGCCCCAAGATCGTCCAGTCCAGTGCGTGTGTCGCGCGGAGCTCCGTTACCGACGCCCAGGTGCGACATCTGCGTTTACGCTCTTACGGCGCCAATGTGTCGTGTTTTGTTGTCGACAACAGTAGCGGACAGCGGTGGTGGTGGCGGCGGCTTTGTTGCGGCACGAGGCCGGCCAAGCCAAGGCGCAGAAACGACGTCTTACAAGGCTTATTGTCCGACATTTTCCCGAAATGTGACAAATAGTTATTGCCTCGACGATTTCTTGCACCGGGCGGTCATCTGCGGCTGCCAGCTTTGTCACGGTCCCGTACCCCTCCCTCAGACTGCCCTCGGTAGTGGATGTCGCTACAGCCACCATGAAAATAATTTCCAGTAGTGCTGAGTCGGGCTTTGCAAATTTATTCCCAGACAGCACAAAGACATCATTTCAATTTGTACGTACTACAAGGGAATCGCAAAACACCAGTCATTGCAAAAATTCACTGAAAGTATCGCAACGGAATCAAAAGTATCAAAACAGATTTCAGTGCGTTGGTTCGTTTTTGTTTGTATTTTTTGTGTAATAGATTTTGTTTTCCCGTCCCCCTCCTTCCCTTCATCACCTTCCTCAGCGCAGCAGACTCCAGTGGCTCGCAGTGTTGTTGGGGTGTGTAGTGCAGCCTGGACGAGAGGTCATCCCCGTGCCGTCGTCGTGTTTGAACAAACGAGGCCAGGACGGCTGCTGCTGCTGCCGTGTTGTTGTTTTCCCGGAAATTGTTCGGCGCGATGGCTTTCCTAATGACTGAGGTTGGGGCGGCGGGCCTACGGCGGGCGCTGGGCGCTAATGGCGGTGTCGGTGTCGATGATGTCCTAATACCTGGCGGCACCTCCACCCCTGCGCTCACCATCTGTCCGCGCCGGCGGGGCGCAGCCGGGCGTCTCCAGACACACGCCGGGTGCCGGGCCCGACACCCCCAAAACTACCCCGTATACTACTTGATGGCCTCGGGCTGGCACGGCCCCTCCTTTACACACTTCTTCTGCTGCTTTGCTCCGAGCGGCGGCGGCGCGCGAGCGGGGCGGGGCGGGGC
>NW_026269652.1:8139-9725 GCF_000697945.3 Frankliniella occidentalis | reverse complement strand
GTCTCGTGAGGCGTGGCGGGGCGCAAAGGCGTTCCCCCTGCCGCCGCCGCCGCACCGCACCACACGACCGGCAGGACCGGGTCATTTTCAGAGAAAATGGATGTGTGATCAGCCCCGGGTCGGCCTGCACGGAGCCGCTCACGATGGAGACGTCAGAGTGGAGGCAGTTACCGCTGGGGCTGGCCTGGGCCGTCCGTCCACACACTTGTGCCGAGTCTCTCGCTGGAGTCTGCCCACCTGGAGTCTGCTCGTTGGAGTCTGACCACTGATTGTGCGCGCTGGAGTCTGCGCGCTGGAATTGCTCTCTGGAGTCTATCCATTGGAGTCTGCTCGTTGGAGTTTCCTGCTGGCGTCTGTCCGCTGGAGTCTGTACGCCATAGTCTGCGCGCTGGAGTCTGTGCGCTGAAGTCTGAGAGCTGGAGTCTCGTGCACTAGAGTCTGTGCGCTGGATTCTGCGCTGTGAAGTCTGCTCGCTGGAGTCTGTGTGTCGGAGTCTGTGCGCTGGAGTCTGTGTGCCGGAGTCTGCGCGCTTGTGTCCGCCCGCCACAACACGACATCCATCGCGCACGCTGCTCCACGTTGGGGATGGGTGTTCGCACACGAGTGTCCTCGCCGCCCTGCGCGGCCCCTGCTCCGCCCTGCTGCTCCGACATTGACGACAAGCTTGGCTGGGCGCATTGTGCCATCGCCTGGTCGCGTCGCGTCTCCATCCTTTTTATTTCGGTCCCCCCCTATTATTTCTCCTTTCCACCCTGCGGATCACACAGAGGTGAGGTGGAGGGCGAGGGGGAAGGTTGCGCGTTTTCTAACGTTTCGGAAGCCTTTTGTGCCATTGAGATGGTAAATTGACGACACTCGATAAACGCGTGGGGCGGAGATGCGGTCGCGCTGCCCAGTGGAGCGTCTCCAGTGAGGCTCGCGCCGCAAAGGGGTTGTCCCGTCCTAATTTAATTCCGACGATACATTCATAGCTGCGGGGCACACGTCCTGCTGCCATGCCAACCAGAGAGGACTTGTGCCTCGTTAACGGGTCGGGAATACTTTTTCAAAAAAAGGTTTTATTTAAAATAAAAAAAAGAGAGATGCCGAGCACACGTGGTTTGCATAGTAAAGGGGCGCAAGTGTGGTCATGTGAGAATCGTAAGGATGGAATAATAATATAAACACCATGAAATAAAAAAGAATGCAAATAAATTACCATGAGCAGTGAAATTCGTTGGAATGGCCGATAAAATTAAGAAAAACATTCCTCGGAGCCCCGTCGGGCGTATGTCGCTAGCGGGCAAGGGCCCCAGGTAGAAGGGTCAGGATTGTCGCTAGCGGGCATCGGAGGGAAAAGAGGGGATTGTGCGGGAGAAAAGGGAAATTGTCGCTAGCGGGCAGCGCGTCGGGTTGCCTACCTCCACGGCGTTGGGGCCGCAGCGAGCCGGGCGACTTGACGTGCGGGTTCGGCTCACTCACACCTATCGTTTACGGACGCAGACAGTCGCAAGGCTCCGGCGTGCAGCTTCCGAGCTTTGCTTTTAAATAAGAGGAAGCAAACCTAAACTAACAAACCTAATTTAGTACAGAAAATCAGTAATGGT
>NW_026269652.1:0-7552 GCF_000697945.3 Frankliniella occidentalis | reverse complement strand
CCCCACCCCGCTCCACCCCACCCCGCCAGCGTGAATTAGCACGAGGAGAAACCGGAGCGCACGGATAAGAAAAGAGCCACCACTATCTGAGGAGGCGCATACTAAATGGTGAGCGAGCTGTAAGGGAAAAGAGAGGGGGGGGGGGCGAGAATCGCGGGCGGATCCAGCAGCAGCCCCGCTCCGCTCTGCTCCGCTCTGCTCCCAGCCAGGCTGGCGAGGCGATACGATGGGAAATCGATCGAGCCGCCGCTGTGCTGCGCTGTGCCCGGGCGGCGTGTCGTGGCGTGGCGTGGCGTGGCGTGGCCTGGCGTGGCCTGGCGTGGCCTGGCGTGGCGCGGTGCGGCCCCACAGGGACTCCAAAGGGCCGGGGGTCCTGGCCGGGCAGGGCCTGCACTCACCGCACACCACCGTAGCGAGGGGTTCAAACGGAATGTCTATACGGCGCCCTCTGATTTTGGACCGGCCGGATGTGACGGCGACGGCCTCCCCGCGCCCGCCCCGCTGCTGACCGCCACGCGTTTAGCCCACTCACAAGCACTTCCTTTTCCCCGCCTGCGCAGGTCCAGCCATGGAGCCGGAGTGCTACCAGTTGAAATGGCATAGCTTCGAGGCGCACATGCAGGCGTGCGTGGCCACGCTGCTGCACTCGGAGACCTTCGCCGACGTGGTGCTCAGCACGGTGGACGGCAGGCACATCTCCGGCCACCGGTTCGTCCTGGCCGCCAGCTCCACCTACCTCCAGGTAAGCTGATTCCATTATTCCCGTTTCATTTTTACGTGCGGGTCTCGAACGCCCCCGGCTCACACTTGTCCTGCACTGGTCAGCAGAGGCTGCTCGGGGCCGGCTCCATGGTGGCGCACAGCCACCTGCCCGTGGTGGTGATCCTGCCGCCGGAGGTGTCCTACCACGCGCTGTGCGTGCTCATCAAGTACATGTACAGCGGCGAGGCCACCGTCCCCAACTCGCAGCTGAGCGCCGTGCTGCGCGCGGGCGACATCCTCAAGGTGCGCGGGCTGTGGCGGCCCGGCGGCAACAACGGCGCGCCGGGCGGCCAGCGCCCCGAGCCGCGCGCCGAGGGGCGGCCGCACCACCTCGTGCAGGCCATGCAGAGCTACATGCGCCGGACCCAGCCGCGCGCCGAGCCGCGCACCGAGCCCCGCCAGGAGTACGCCTCCGCCTCGGGGCTGGGCGTGCACAGGCACTTCATGGACCCGGCCGCGGTGCCGGCGGCGGCGCACCCGGCCGGCACCGGGGCCGACCCCGACACCCGGGCGAGCCGGGTGGGGCGCGAGGTCGGCCACGAGGACCCCGCCGTGACGCCTCCCCGGCCCCGCGGCCCCGGCCGGCCGCCCCTGCACGCGTCGCGCATCGCGGCCCGCCGCGGCGTCAAGGACTACCGCGACTGCAAGGACGAGCTCAAGGCCCGGCGCAGGGAGGCGCGCCGCCGGGAGCGCATCCACCTGCTCGCCCAGCGGGCCGCCAACTCCGCCAGGGCGTCAGCCAAGCCCGCCCGGGACACGAGGCAGGTCCCGGACACCCGGGACGACAACGACAGCATGGACACGGGCCCGGCCGACCCGCCCCCTTCCAACGGCCTGCCGTCCACAGACGAGCACCACCAGGCCGACGATGATGGCCTGAAGCGCGAGGCCGACACTAGCAGGCACGAGGGGGGCAGGTCCTCCCCCGTAGCTCACCGAACCACCTCGCCGAAGCACGACGATGTCGACCCTCTGAGGACGGTGGACGAGGGAGGGGTCGCGGACGACAAGGACAAGAGATCTCGTGGAAGCGAGAGCGAGAACGACCTGGCCGACACCCGCACCATCCTGGACGGCATCGGCGCCCTTGCCAACCTTGCTGTCGGTGAGATGAGGATCAAGGAAGAGCCTATCGAGTGGGACATGGAGTCCGAAGTCCGAGAGGCCCTCATGGAAGACGTGCCGGCGGAGCTCCGCGTCAAACCGGTAAGTCCCTCGCCCTGGCGGCCCATCAGGAGCCACACTGACCAGAGCGAGCATATATCATCTGAGACGATAGGTGAGATGATCGAACGGAAACAAGCTCCTTCTCGATCCCATCTCTCGTTTTCGGACCAAACGAGCACTCGTTGCTCGCTCGTTGTGGGCATCTGACTCTGACCCCTCTGCTCCGCTTCCCCAGGAGGTGGTTGAGCCGCAGGAGCAAAGCGAGGAGCTGCTGTTCTCACCGCTGTCGTGCGAGATCTGCCACGTGACCTTCTACTCGCCGGCCGAGTGGGTGCGCCACGCGGAGCAGGAGCACAGCGAGATGCGGCGGCGGCCGCGGAGGAGAACGCCCAAAGGACGCCAGTCTTCGGTTAGTGGTGTGGTGAGGCGGGGTGGGGCGGGGCAACGCATCAGCGTTCGGCACTGATGAACTTCTCCCTTCTTTCAGCACGATTCCGACCGTTCCGCGGTCTCCGCCAGCACGTCAAGCGAGAGGACGACCGCGGGCACTCCCGGGCCCGGGTCCGCGGCCTCCTGCTCGGGGTCCACGTCGGGCGCGGCGACGCCGGCCTCGGCCGCCTCTTCGAGCGCGCCCGCGTCGGCGGGGTCCCTGACGCCGGGGACGGCGGCGCGTCCGGGGCCGTCACCCGCGGCAGGCGCCACGGCCGGCGCCGCGGCCGGCGCCGGCCAGCAGACGGGGCCTTACGCGCAGCTCGTGTGCGACGTGTGCAAGGAGACCTTCGCGTCGCCGGCGCTGTGGGCGCGCCACCTGCAGACCTCGCACACGGACGAGGAGCTGGCCGTGCATAACCGCGCCAACGCCAGGCCGCCGACGACGCCGGGGCCGCCCGCGCTGCGCCCGCAGACGCCCGTGCCCCGGACACCCGGGCTTCGGCCACTCGCGCCCCGGCCGACGGGCGGAGGCCACGCGCGGCCAGCTGCGGCCGCTCAGCAGCACCCCACCGCCGGCAAGCAGCTCTCGTGTAAGTATCTAAGGGGTGCAGGACCGCCCGGTTCGCGCGGTGGGGCTGCGGTGGTGGACACAACCCCGAGAATGCGGTCAGCAACCTTGCCGAGTCACGGCGTTTTCTCGAGGGCATTTGACATCATACTGACGCGAACGTGACTAGTCTTGGGCCACGATATCGACCTGAAACGATGACACAAAATGTCAGTATGAAGTAGAGCCACGGTCTCGTTGAGACGCTACCGTAGAGACGGTTTGCTGGCCGATGATCGAGGAGTTCGAGATTGTAGACCTTTCAGGATAGGTGACTGACGGAAGAAAAGAATAAACCGACTCATGAAACAGACCTGGTTCTGGTAGTTGGTATGCCATAGAGAATCAGAAGGCATTTTCCGGTTTGTTATTTCATTTCTATGTTCACCGAAACTCAAAGGCACTACAGCGAGGATGGTCCACCCGTCGTCTTTTTCAGGACGTTACTAGTACTGGATTCAGGCGTGCGGGCGGGTTGCATACGGCGAGTGACGGTAGGCAAGCCCATCCGCACGCCTTGATCCGGTGTAGTATGAACAAAATATGATAATAAGAGTACTTGACGTTTGAAAAGTGTAGTTGATACGGACGGGCGCTCCGTTTGGCCGGGCCGGGCAGCTGTACTCTCACACCAGGTCCTTTCCAGTTTGGCGCTCACCCCCTCCATGTGTGTCTCTAAGGTCTGCGCTCGAGTCTGCGGTCCTCCTCTCCGCCGCCGTTGGTGCCCACCCTCCGCCCTTACCCTCGGCCCCGGTTTGACTCTAGCAGGGTGGTGATGACGAGCGGTAAGCAGGACGGACTCTTCTCTGCTGCTGCGGCCCCTGTCTCTCACGTATGTGTGTGCGTTTGTGTGTGTGTGCTCATGTTGTTTGAAGCGATCACAGCCACTGTCCGCGGCCGGCAGCAGAACCACAGTCATCTTTAGCACTTGTCCTGCACGTCCTTACACTTGTGTGTCTCGAGGAGTCCAGGAAGTTTTAACCACAGGGACAATGTCGAAATATTGTTTTCTCTTTTCGTATAGCCGCTTTGACGAAATGTGTGAATAACGTATCTCACGCCGGAAACAAAACCAATCTGTACGTTTGTTATTTCCGGTTCGGATGAGCCTTGAGCACCGTGTGCGCTCTTCAACCTGGGGGCTAATTACATTGAGCAGGCGTCAGTCATTATGGGAGCTTGACGGGCGGGGCGGGGCGGGTGGCGTTCGAGCCGTCGATATAGTAACCCGCTGGTAATATCGACCGGACTGCGGGTCTCGGCGGGGCGGGGCGGGGCGGGGCAGTGGGGGCCGGACCGACCCGCACCGACGAAACCAACGACGCCTTCCCTTCGATCGCCCGCTGGCGCTGGCTCCCGCTCCCGCGCCCGGGTCCTACTCGGCCCCCTGTCGGCGTTCGTTCGCGCCCGTAAGCCCGAGCCGTCGCGTCCGATTCGATGCTACGTTGCATTTGTCTCTGTCCCTCCCACGGGCGCGGCCCGCCCCCCTCTTTAAGGGGCGCACGGCCGACTTGACGAGTGGGTAATTGGGGTGAGTGTGCCCCTATAACGAGAAGTCCACAAACCGGACGCGGTCGTATTCGTTGCTGCCGTAATTATTGCTCGTCCGTGTTCGACCGCGCGCCTGTCGGCCAGACCGTCCCGCACACCAGGCGCGCGAACGGGTTGCCTACCCGCACGGGGCCTCGAGGAAGGAGGTAGCTGCGGCCTGGTCGGTGACGGTAGCAGCCAGCACCGAGCACTCTTGCTCGACCCAGAAATTTGGTAGGAAGCCATCGGTACACTTCTCGCAGCGACGCGCCTTCTTAGTCAATTTCTCATTCTTCTGCTCCGTTAGTCTCTTTTGGAAGGCACCTACTAGTGAACCAGCCACAATCGCACTTTACTATAACTATCTTTCTCTCTCTGTCTTTCTTTCTGTCTCGCTCCGTGTATCCTCCTTCTTACCTTTGCGCGCGCGCGCGCGCGTGTGTGCGTGTGCAAGTGTGCGTGTGTGTGTGCGCGTAGGTGTGAGGCCGTGTGCGTGATGAGGCTCGTCGTGTTGCAGCTTTGCGAGAGGCCTTGAAGCCTAAGTACAAGGCGATGTAGAGCGCGAGCGCATGCTGGCGCAAGCACCTCAGGGTGAGTAGAACAATCACACACTCTCACACCCGCTCACTGTGTGCCGTAGATCTGCTCTCCGCTCCGCTCTGCTGCTCTGTAGTAGTGCATATCGTCGTTTACTCTGGCGCCTTCGATCGCGCATATACACATATATTTGTTTGCTTCTATGTCTCACAATTATTCTTTCATCTCATCTTGTTGTCGCCTTCCACCGCCGCTGCCAAATGAATCGATTTCACGTTTCCGTAGTTTATGTATAACCAGTCTCGGCACTGCCATATTTTTGCAGTCAATATTCCAGGGGAAATGGGGGAAGGAAGATGAGATGGCAGGGGAGGGTAAGAGGGGGGGTGGGGGTGCTTTGGGTACTTGTCGTCGGGGTCGCCAGGGTGGCGATGGAGGCCGTACGAACGTCGCGACTGACTGGCCAGACACCGCACCGGTGGCGTCGGGGCCATCGACCGGATCGCGATCAATTCTGCCGCTTTGGCGCGGGGCTGGGCGGGCCGAGGCTGCGGGGAGTACTACTACGTATCGCGCGATGCACACCCCCCCCTCTCCCACGGCACCCCCGGGCTGGTCCGTCACGTCCAACTAACATGCCTTTTCGCCGAGTCCAACTTTTCTGGCCCCCCACTCCCCACCCCTTCTGTCCCGGTGCTGGCGGGGATGGCTTGTAGTGCGCAGCCCCAAACTTTTCCCCATCGCGTCGTCGTCGCCCTGCTCGGCACCCGCCGGCCGGTCCCTGCCCTTGTTAGCCCGCCGCCGGGCTCTCCGCACCCGAACTAGGCGCGCTTCTTTCGTAATTAGTTGCCTCCTGCTTTGCCGCACCTCGCGCGCTGCCCCCGGCCGGAGACCTCCGCCTCCGCGGGGCCGGTCTCGGCGTCGTCGTGAGGGGCGCGCGCCTGAGAGCCTGCTGGGCCGGTGTCTGTTCCAGCGCGCGTCGGCGGCGTCATGCGGGTCGTGATTCCGAGGGTGTCGGCTGCAGCGGCGCCCGGCGGAGGCAGCGGCGGTGGCGGCGGTGGCGCCGACAGCAAGCAGTGCCCCGTGTGCCGCAAGAGGTTCCCGTCCGAGGCCTCCATGCGCATCCACCGGCGCACGCACACGGGAGAAAAGCCCTACGTGTGCAGCCACTGCCGCAAGGGCTTCAACGTCAAGAGCAACCTGCTGCGGCACCTGCGCACGCTGCACGGCCACGTCGTCAGCCCCAGCGCCTGCCCGTAGCGCCATACCGCGGCCTCGGCCGCGGCCTCCCCGGCCTGCTCGGCGGCGTCCTCACACCCCGGCGTCTTCTCTCTCTGTTGCAGCCGCGCTGAAGCGGTGCGGCCTCTGCCCCAAGTCGTTCCTGTCCAAGGCCTCGCTGCAGATCCACCGGCGGACGCACACGGGCGAGCGGCCCTTCGTCTGCCACCTGTGCGGCTACGGCTTCAGCGTCAAGAGCAACCTGGTGCGGCACGTCCGCACGCTGCACGGCGCCAACGGGCGCGAGGAGGGCGGCGACGACGAGGGTCTGCTGCTCGGCCACGAGGAGCTGCTGGAGCAGGAGGACGAGGAGGAGCAGCTGCCTCTCACCCCGCCCGACGACACCCGCGACAGCTCCAACAGCGGCGCGGAGTAGCGGCGCCGCGGCCGACCCTACACCCTGCGGCAGCCCTGCGGCGCCAGGGGTACGTCCACCCCAACCCCAACTCACTCTTCCCACCACCCTTCCTCTCCTGACCCTCCCTACCACGAGTGCGAAACAGCGCGTTGAAGCGATGTCGAGGTGTCGACGACGGTGTCGTCCAGATATCGCTCCGGCGTCCCATCGACGGTCAATTATTTCTGACCAGGTCTTTATCTCTCCGGTAATAGTGCAGTACCAGGGTGGATGGGTAATTGAACCCACCCACTTTCAATGATACGATGTACCGTATGCAGGCGTCGCTCGGGCGCTTCGGTTGAATAGGCAACCCACCGTGCACGTGCGTAGGCGTTACAGTGTAAGTTCGAAAGTCCACTTGGTACAGCGCGCTGCCTGCCTTGACGTTGCTCAGAGACTTGTGAGTTTACACAAGTGTATGCAGTTCGCAAAGGCTGAGCCCTTCCCAGCGGCTATTATTTAGCCGCTACTTTTTCTAACTATTAATTATTGCCACTCCTGGTGGCGTATCCTTTTTATTCTATTTACTTCCGGTGGAAAGATTGTTTCAATTTAATGAAGTAATGTGTGCTCTCGCTAAATCGTTAAGGGCTTATTGCTGATTTTGAAAATGTGATTTGTATTTGGTTTCTTGCCGTCCTCCAGTTTACCGTTCGTATTGTTATGAAAATTAAGATTTTTGCCGGTTTATTTATTACGGCCGAAGTTTGTATACCTTAGGTACGCAGATAGCTGTTAATGATAAATGTCGCAGTTCTTTGGGGTTTGTTTCTTTCGTTCAGGAGCGAAAACTATCTGACGGAAGAAACCTAAACTTCAGTGAACTCAGCAAATGTGAT
>NW_026269651.1:2801-3296 GCF_000697945.3 Frankliniella occidentalis | reverse complement strand
GGGGCGTGGCGGGGCTGCAGTGTGCTGCAAGGCCCCGGGGGCAGGGGAGGGACGGAGAGGGATGCCCCGAGGCTTTTCTCAGCGGGGCTCTGCGCGAGCGTTGTGCGAATGAATGTAAATAAGGGATAAGCGAGAGCAGATAGAGCGGCCCAACGGCTGCCGGCGTGCCGTGGCCAGGCACCCAATCCGCGGGGCGGGGCGGGGCGGGGCGGGGCGGCCGCGGCGTCCACCTGGCCGACCTGGCTAGGGTCCGGGGGCCTGCGAGCCCCTCGCGCCCCTCGCCGCGCCCCTCCGCCGTATTTGCCCCCGCGGCCCTTCCTTCCCCCCTTCTCTCACCTCCGGTTCCGCTCGCCCTAATGCCCTTCCCTTCGCCTGCCGTGCTCTTCCGCCGGTGCCGCAGCCGCCGCCGCCGCCTGGGGTCTCCATTGTGACGAGGCAACGGGCCAGAAAATTGCCCCCCACGGCGCCGCGCCGGTGACTGGCGGGGGGCAGGGG
>NW_026269651.1:2114-2710 GCF_000697945.3 Frankliniella occidentalis | reverse complement strand
CTACGCGGCCAGCCCCGCCCTCCCCCTGAGGGTGCTGCGATGCGAGCAGCAGGAGGTGGCGGGCTCTCACTTTAGAGACCATAGCGCGAACTACGAGTTCTTTTCCTAGTCGTTTTTGGAAGGCACACACCGTATTACAGTATATACAACTCATTATTGAAGAGTACGCGGCACGGAATCCAATATTGAACTTACTCCCATGGATAACTACGTTTTCCGATTCTATCAGCTTTCCCTTTTTCAGTCTTAAATTTACACCTGGTAAATCTCTCTCTCGACCGCCAGGGTCAGGCAGGTCTCGCGGCCGCGGGGGTGTGCGCGAGGCGAGGGCGGGAGGAGGGTGACGGGGGTGACGGCGTCCATAAATGGTCTTTTAAAAGGGTCGGCCCGCTAGCTCGTCGCGTCGTCACCAGGTCGTCACGGCCAGGGCGACCCGGCGCGACCCCGCTCCGTCACGGCTGCAGGCAGTCTGTCAGCGAGTCGCGGTGCTGCTGCGGAGCATGCGGAGCCAAGGGGGTGGGGGAGAGGCAGCCTGGCGCTGGCGGCGCGAAAATGTGTCGACTGGGAACAGAGCGGAGAGGGAGAGAGAGGGGGGG
>NW_026269651.1:0-441 GCF_000697945.3 Frankliniella occidentalis | reverse complement strand
CCTCCCCTCCCCTCCTCCCGGCGCCTCGCTGCCCGCGCCTCGTCCACCTCATCCCATTCCCGCCCGGCTGCCTGTCCATTATCTCCCAATAAAGATCTGAATTTTAATAAACGGGAGGACAGGGCAATGGGTTGCACACATGTACAACACGCGGGGCGGGGTGGTGGCCCGGGGAATAGTGCTGGGCGAGGGGAGGCGTTCCGCTTTGCTTTCATCATCGTAATTTGATGATGCCGCGAGGAATTCCGCGAATGGAACGCTGAGGTTTCGAGCAAAGCGGGTGAACGCTGCTGTACTACCACCTCGCATCCCGTATGCCGCGCCCCCCTTTTCAGGATGTGGACGCGGATGGGCGTCGGTCCTTCTCTCTCTTCTCGCCCGCACAAGAGCTTTATCCATCCTGGAATAAGTCAAAGGGTTGTCCCCTGTGGATTTTACCCC
>NW_026269650.1:11013-11820 GCF_000697945.3 Frankliniella occidentalis | reverse complement strand
CCCCACCTCACCCGCGCTGATGAATCGATGCACCAGTGTGCGTCTTGGATCCATCCTCTTTCAAAAATCCCCATTTTCTCCGGCTGGGCAGAGGGGGGAGGTGAGGGGCGTTATGTCGCGTTGCGTGAGAAAAGATGTCAGAAAAGAGGAAAGCCAAATAATCCAAAGTTGCCCCCCACCCCCTTTCTCCTCGAGCCTCTCCCCCGCGGTCCCCGACGCGTTGCAGAAGTCCATTTTCGCTGTCTCATTCGTTCGCATCCCGGAGCCCCTCTGGTCGGCCCTTCGCGGAGGCCGTAAATGCCTACATATAGGGAGTTTTGAATGGAACGGCGGCGGAAATGGCGGCGGAGCGCATATTGTGCTGTCCAGGAAGGCCGTGCGCCTCGCTCGCAGACTTGCAGGGCATACACTGACAAACCAAATGTTACCAGTGGACACTTACTTGCAAGTGTGAAACTGCACGTTAAATATACTTGCAAGAGTTCAACTCCATGGTTTGTGTAACTGCGAGTGTTCAACGCGGTAGTTGTGCAATAGTAAGTGTTTGCAACACCTCCGAAGACACGCCGGGGAAATAGAGGGTGATGGGGTTGAAAAAAAAAACTCCCCAAGGCATATTATTAGCGAGTCAATCACCATTTTCGGTCACGTCACGCACCAAATTGTTTGGTTGACGTTCGTTCGTTTTATTCCAGTGTGGCCTCCTCGCGGGGGCGCCTCAACACCCAGCCTTGGTTCTGGACAGCCCAATCAGCTCGCCACATCCCCACACGGGGGGAGACTTTCCCAGAATGAAAGCCCCCCCCC
>NW_026269650.1:2240-2693 GCF_000697945.3 Frankliniella occidentalis | reverse complement strand
AAAGCCGTCACCTTTCCGCTCCGCCGCGCCGGTGCGACCGTTTTGTGTGCTTTGGTCGTTTTAAAACCTGAAAAGGCGGCCGCAGCCCCGTCCCCGTCCTGTCCCGCCGGATCGAAGGTCGGGCGGACAATAAATGCAGACGCCACTGAGTGGCCGAGGTGGCGTCACCGCCACTCCAGGACTCCAGGACTTTACAGGACTCCACGAGGACAAGGGGAAGGTCCGCGAGGTGGATGTCCCGCAGCGGCCCCCCGACTCTGGGCAGTTATTGAAGTGTCATTCAACTGGCAAGGCAAACATGGGAGTCTCTGACAGAATCAACCCCACATCCACGATATGGGAAGATATCACACTGGTAAAACAAGTGTTTAATTTTGCACGTCAATTGACGTTTAAGTTCAAGTGTGCATTTTCTCGACGGGATCTCGAAAGGATCTTCTCTAAACTTTTTTT
>NW_026269650.1:0-1414 GCF_000697945.3 Frankliniella occidentalis | reverse complement strand
AGAGAGAGACAGAGAGAGACAGGGAGAGACAGAGAGAGACAGCAGACAGACGGCCGAGAAGGAGGGAGGTGGGGCAGACATACCAGGCAGCACAACGACTCAATCAACAGAATCTCCATCTCGATCCTTTT
This sequence comes from Frankliniella occidentalis, assembly GCF_000697945.3. Taxonomy (NCBI): domain Eukaryota; kingdom Metazoa; phylum Arthropoda; class Insecta; order Thysanoptera; family Thripidae; genus Frankliniella; species Frankliniella occidentalis. The sequence goes on along the minus strand of NW_026269650.1, from coordinate 1,283 downwards.
TTTTCTGGCGCTGTGTGAGCTTTGCTTTCACCGGGTGGCGCTGCAGGCAGGTCCCCGGCGGCGCCGCCAGGTCGCCCCACACGCCGATGGTGAATGGCACAAGGAGCCCGGGCCCGGGCCGCCGCACCCTGCAGCATACAGCTCGCCTCCAGCCGACGAGCCCCAAGCCCTGCTGCTGGAGCCTCCAGGTGGGCGGGGCGGCGGGGCGCGGCGCGGCGCTCCCGGCAGCAGCTCACCATCGTTTATAAGTAGTGGCGGCCAGGCCCGAAGCTGACCCGTAATTAACTCCCCCGCTGGTGGCGCCAGCTCGTTAAGCCCCTCTCTACCCCCCAGCCCAATGGCAATGTTCTGAAAGTGACTTAAAATTAATTCGCTTTTTCATTGTTTGCCCCATTTTGGCATTACATCATTGCCGACCTTTTGGCATTAAACGATCATAGCCGACTGTTTGGCAGTGAACCGTCACTACCGACATATTGGCAGTGAACCTTCACTGCCGACATTTCGGCAATGAACCGTCAATGCCGGCACTTTGGCAATGAACGTTCAATACCACAATATGGCAATGACTGAATAGCCGATAACTTAGAAAAAGTTCACAAACTGACATCTACTCATTGCCAAAATTGGCAATGAATACTGCCTTTGGTCTGGCAATGAACCATCATTGCCACTGGAAAGGTCTTACTTTTGTCTTAGTGCCATTGCATGGTCATTGCCACAAAAGGTAGTACTTTCATTGCCATTGGAGGGACAGTGAGGCTATGAATTCTAAAAAATCCTAAGATTTTAGAGTGTGCTACTTGCAGTTTTAATCAATTTCACAGTGTTCGGGAGTCGGAAGTGCTTGTGGCCCGTTGTGACCAAAACGTCAGTTAGTTGAACAGAGAGAGCAGGTAAATTTACAGAGAGGAAAGAGAGCGGGTATACAGAAGGGAAAGTGTCCATATTATGATATTCAGTAGTATTAAAAAAATATTGTCTCGTGGTAGTAGATAACAAGAAAAAGTGAAACACAGCCGTGTCGTAACATATTGCCCAGAGCTGGCCATTAGCGCCCAGCTTATACGCGGTGAATATTCAAATGGGCGCACGTGGAAAAAAACAACACAAACTCTCTAAGAACAAGAAAAAAAACCTTTGCGATTGGTTTACTATAGGGACTAGGGACCAGGAGTACCAATTACAGCCACCGTGGAACTGATCTGGAATCGCCTGCTCGGCCAAACACCAAAAGCGTGGCAGAACGTGAAGCAACTGGGAGACATGGCACGATTGGGAGG
>NW_026269649.1:3200-3864 GCF_000697945.3 Frankliniella occidentalis | reverse complement strand
GTTTTCCTATGTCGACTTCTCATTCTACCCATATGATCAGTGGCGCCCACTCAACGATCAACGATGGAATGGTCCTGAAATCGACACATTACTGATATTCGGTATCGTAGTTAATATCGTTTCAATATCAATTCAATATCGATTCGATAATCGCGTCGATTTGGATTTCTCTCGCTGGGTGGTGTGCTCTAGACCCACAATAGACGTCCCCGAGGTGTCGCGTGGTCGCGGGGTATACAACATTCAGTGTGGTCCACAGACCTCTTCCTTCATTTTGCTTATATACTTTACCGCATGCAGGCGTGCGGCCGGGTTGCATACTCGCACGGAGCCGTAGGGCGCTACAGTGAGCTACGGTAGGCAAGCCCGCCCGCACACCTGCATGCGTGTAGTGTATAAGTAATGAAAGTAACTATTCGCACCAGGTTGCGAATATATATCTGTTAGTAACTCGAATTATTACCATAAGTAATATAAAGGAAAAGGGTGTGTGGTGTGGACCACCGTGGATGGTCATGGTAGTCGGCAAACCACTTGCGCTGATAAAGCACTCTGCAAGAACTGGCGACGAGTGGTTAGAGTCACACCTCGGCGTGCGGACGTCCCAGTCCTAGCACACCCTTCTACTTCAACTTCAAAAAGGGTTATGACGACTGCTTGTTCA
>NW_026269649.1:2083-2635 GCF_000697945.3 Frankliniella occidentalis | reverse complement strand
CTTGCGCTGATAAAGCACCCTGCAAGAACTAGCGACGAGTGGTTAGAGTCACGCACCTCGGCGTGCGGACGTCCCAGTCCTAGCACACCCTTCTACTTCAACTTCAAAAAGGGTTATGACGACTGCTTGTTCATAGCTAACTGGAGCCACCCGTCCTAACAGCCCCAGCTGCTCCCGCAGGGCGTCGTAACGCAACGTTACGCATATAGAAACGCTTTAAAACGAAAATTAATTTTGAAGCGTTTCTAAAAGCGTTTTCAGCTTCCTTAGAGCGTTTTCCTTACAAAAACGAGTATCGAAAGCTGGGGAAACGCTTTAAAACGCTTAATGAAAAGTTTTCGTTTTTTAGCGTTTCTAATTGCGTTACGTTATGCGTTAGAACGTCCTGCAGGCACGTTCATTAGCGTCGCCTTTCGAGCGGGGGTGTCCAGACTAACCGGGACAAGCGCCATAACGACGAAACGGCGGCGAAATGGAAATTCGCCGAAATGATGCGCGTCTCTCTCCCGTTCAAATAAGGCCACGACGACAGGACTACAAAAAAGGCAAACC
>NW_026269649.1:0-965 GCF_000697945.3 Frankliniella occidentalis | reverse complement strand
AGCAGCTCGAGCCAGCAGCGGCAACTAGAACTAGCCGAGAGGTGTCTCCTACAGTGGTATACGACAGCGTCTCACCCGAGGTCTCACCTCGGCGTGGTAGCTAGGGTTGTAAATTCCCGAAAAATTCCCGAAAATTCCCGGAAAACTTTCAAAGTCTGGGAAATGTTTACCTTTTATCGAAAAATTTTCTGTTTTTTCCCGAAATTTTCCTGAAACTTTCCAGGGTTTCCGACCCAAGTTGTAGCGCCTCTAGGGGCCGAGCGGGCAGCACGTGGCGGCGCCGTCACTTAGGCCCTACTCCGGGTCACTTTATTACCATCGGAGACCCCCGCACTCGCTCTTTTCTTGTCCGCGCGGGGCCGTAGGCAGTAGGCGAGAGAGAGCGATTAGCTCTCCTCCTCTGCTGGGCTCGTCGTTTTGGGCGTGCGGGGGCTCATCGGGCTCATCATAACGTCGGCAGATAACCCAACAACGTGCTTTGGGATTAGCTCGCACGGCTGATCGCGTTGTAAATGGGCGCGAGACGAGGAGGGTGTGTGTGTGCAAACCATTGGTGCAAACAGCTTTGGGATAGGGGGGGTGTGGCAGGACGCGGGTCCTGCCTTCCTAGGAGGACTTTACTGCCTTGCACCAGCGGTGGCAGCAGCACAGCAGCCGTTTTGAATTTTCCTTGCGCTGCTGCCAGTATGTCTAGCCGGTTTGGCATTCCTCAAATCAGGTGCATGGAGCTGTAATGAGCATGAAACCGCCCTCCATCCAGTCTGCCAACTCCTCGGGATGGTCTGCGGATCATCGGCGAGTTAGCTTAGCAACTTGTGCAGACGGAACATTTGCACCTGATTCGACGCATGCCAACCAACAACCCCCGGCAGGCTGCAAAACCGTTTGCAAAACCGTTTGCAGCCCGCGACAGCTTCACCTCGTATACCGCGAATACCCCTAGCGGCCGGCGCGCACGGGCAGGG
>NW_026269648.1:6834-7019 GCF_000697945.3 Frankliniella occidentalis | reverse complement strand
CCCGAACCCCTGCAGATCCGACGGTAGGCCACCCGCCGCGTAGGCGTGCACCACGGCGCTGCATTGCCTAACTGCCAGGCGCGTTGACTCACACTAGTTTGTAACCCGAACCCCTGCAGATCCGACGGTAGGCCACCCGCCGCGTAGGCGTGCACCACGGCGCTGCATTGCCTAACTGCCAGGCG
>NW_026269648.1:2911-3396 GCF_000697945.3 Frankliniella occidentalis | reverse complement strand
TGCCTACTCGTTGTGGCACTGTAAGGTGCGTCGCTGGTCGTGTCAGTCACGACGGCGGACCCCACGACTTCCCTTCGAATACTGCCGCTTCGCCATCGGAATGGTTTAATTGTTCCACAAGCCGTCCAACCCGTTCACCTAGCAGCCTTCCTTCAATTCACAGAAGTCCTTCTTGAACCTAATGCTATTTGTTCAATCCCAGGAAACAAATCTTTATCTCTTGAAGCATAATAGATTGATTCAAAGAAAAGCACAAAAGCAAAACTAAATTTTCTTCGATATGAAATCGTTGCCTTAAATCTATATCCAAGAAATTACGTTTTGCATTAAAATGGAATTTTCTTGGTTTCATATCAAATCAAAGAAACGATTCTCTCTGGGTCTTCAGCTTTTCACTGCGAGCAGAGCTGAGCACTTTGCCATGCCGGGGCCGGGGCTGGTCTTGGGGACAGGACCCTGCGAACGCAGCTGCAACGTCGTCGCGG
>NW_026269648.1:0-1581 GCF_000697945.3 Frankliniella occidentalis | reverse complement strand
GTGATGCAACAGCGTGAATCATGGCCCGGCCGGGCACCACGGCGCATTGTCAAATGTCGCGTGGCCAGAGTCTCGGGAGCGCGGGTGGGAGCGGGGCTCTTCCAAACCCATCTCAACAACAACAACAGCAACAACAACAACAAACACAAAAACAAAAACAACAACCAAAGAAAACAACAACGGGCCCCTAAGTTACTTAATCTGGTAAGCAGCCATCACGCCGTTCTCTCATCATCCCGACGCGACGCGCGCGACGCCTCCTTTTTGGACTTCCGCGAATCAATAGCGAGTAGGTGTGGATAAGAGGACGCGGTGGTTCTGCTGCGCGTCCCCGCCCTCCCGTGTGTGATCTCACTGGGGGGCGTCGCCGTCGTGATGCCTTCCTCCTGGACGGCGGCGTGGACCTCCTCGGCGTCCCCCGCACAGCGCCGCTGTCATTAGTATTGGAAGTCGTCGCGTGTAACCCCCCCCCCACCACCAACTCCATCAAGGTGACACAACCGGAGACACCAATCTCGCACGCTGATGGGCGTCGCCTATGGGCGTCACTACTACTTGGGCGTCGCCGTAGAGACTGCTTTTGTTTCCCACGGACGCGAGGCGTCGCGCACTGACTCGCGCACTCGCGCACACACACACACACACACACACACACACACACACACACACATTGTCGTCGTCCTCTCGGAAAGGCTACCTGGCCCACGGCGACGTCGGAGGCAGAGGGAGAGTTGCCCATGGCTGCGGGCGGGCCCGGGGCCCGGGAGTCACGTACTGGGCCCGAGGCGGGTGGCCTATACGCGCTGTCCGACGCACCCTCCCTCCGGGCCCTAGGGCCCCGGCCGGCTACCGGCACGGGGTGGCACCGGCCGGGCCGGGGCCCTCTCCTTTTGAGCCGCGGGGCCCCATCACAAAGCCACAGGCCCCGTGGAGAGAGAGGGGGGGGGGCATCTGTAGGTATCGAAAGGGCTTCAGGCGTGAGTGAGGTCTGTCCTTGCAGGCAAGACTCCTATTTCACGGCAGCGCCCAAATCATAGTCACGGGCTGAAGCACATCACAGGTCGTAGTTCGCAGGCGGAGTCGGAGGTCGCTCCGGTGAGGTTGACAGACGGAGACGGGGCTGGCACGCTAAGATGGCCAAATTATGAGTGCTACACATAGCGTCCGATTGCGGGCGATTTTGCATGGCATACAAGCAGGGTTGTCCATGGACCCCTTCCTTTATTTTGCTTATACTGCACCGCATGCAGGCGAGCGGGGAGCTTAAGCTGAAAATCTGCAAGAAAACAGCCTCGAACGACGAAAACAATTTATTTTCTCTGCCGGTGGTGCGCGAGGGAGGGGCCAAGCGGGGCCCACGTGAAGGCGTCCGCCGGGTAATAACGAGGTCGAAGGTCGCGGCGGCGCGGCGCATAAATTATGACGTGGACATGAATAAGGCAGCCGGGCAGATAAAGCTGGCGACCTGGCTCCCGACCGGGCCGGGCCGCCTGCCGGAGGGAGCTTCGACTCGCTTCGATTCATTCATATGACATTCGTCGCAAATTTCTAATGAGGAAGAGTAACTCCACCGAATCTAGA
>NW_026269647.1:8221-9607 GCF_000697945.3 Frankliniella occidentalis | reverse complement strand
TCCTCGTCCCTCCTCGTCCGTCCTCGTCCCTCCTCGTCCGTCCTCGTCCGTCTTCCTCCGTCCTCGTCCGTCCTCGTCCTCGTCCTCTTCGTCCTCTTCGTCCTCCTCCTCGTCCTCTTCGTCCTCCTCCTCGTCCTCTTCGTCCTCCTCCTCGTCCTCTTCGTCCTTCTCCTCGTCCTCCTCGTCCTCCTCGTCCTCCTCGTCCTCCTCGTCCTCCTCGTCCTCCTCGTCCTCCTCGTCCTCCCCGTCCTCCCCGTCCTCCCGCTCCCGCTCCACCTCCGTCCTCCGTCTTCTGCCGCCCGACTTGCGGGTGCCACTCCAATGCCTCCGAGGCCCGCGTGTGAACTGCCCACCTCCCGGCCCCGGTCTCGGTGTCGAACACCTTCGCGGTGTCGTCCTCCAGCACGCCGCCGTTTGCCGCCCCCTCTTTCGCGCCGGCCGCATCTGTCGGTGTGCGCAAGGTATCAGCGCGGCCCTGGAGTGGCCCCGCGGGAGGAGAGGGGGCCAGAGGAATCGGGACTCACAATGGATGTGGAGCTTTGCGCGGAGAGGAGGCAACCCTATGTTTGAATCGTGGCGTTGGCGGTCTCAAGTCTCGCTTTGTGACCCACATAATGGGGGGCTGCTGCGGCGGGCGGCGCCGTGTAGCGACTCTGCGAGTGGCCAGGCGGACCCCCTCCGCCCCGCCCCCGCCGTGCTAAGCACTTCCTCCAACATGCAGTGCACCGGCTGGCTGGGGCGGGCGGTGGTGGGGTCGGGGGATGCAACCCAACGAGCCGCGTGTCGGGCGGTTGTCCACTTTTTGCGCCGGTTCTGACGCCGCGCACGCCGGTCTCACAGTGACACTGGGCTGCATACAGCCGTGTGTGCCCTGTGTCTCTGACCTTTTAGAGTGCATGTGATTATTCGGAAAGTACGTCCGTCATTCACCGTTGCGAACCTGTGCGGTTCAGCATGCAAGCCCTCATAGCGCCTGATAGGTAGGTGACATCATGCGTGCAGTGCATGCGTGTCCTGCGGGGTGGCCTACCCTGGATCTCGCAGGCGCCGAGCTTCCGTCGTCATGTGCGTGAGACCTAAGGTAAATCAGTAAAGTATGTGAAATGGAGTAGGAAAAACGGACGCAGTTTATGGACGATTTCTTCATTCACCGCCGTGAAGTTTCGTCCATCAAAAATATTTCTTTTAGTGTGTGTATGTGAAAGAGGAGGAGGGGGGGGGGCGTTGTGTTGTGCGCCTTGTCGTGCGTCCTTTGGAAAATCTTTAGAACGACGTGCGGTGATTGATGGTGACTGCACAGGGCGCTCAGTGCGCCTTGGCTGCTCGGGTGCGAGCTCCGGGTGTGCTTGCCTTTGGCCGCTGTGGTGTTAGACAGGGGGGCGGGGG
>NW_026269647.1:2765-3768 GCF_000697945.3 Frankliniella occidentalis | reverse complement strand
GGGGCACGCAGGAGGGGGTCAGTCAAAGGGTGCAGTGGAGGGTGCGGGCGCCCATTGGCGAGCAGGGCAGGGCGTGGTCCGCAGGGCCCTGGGCCCAGGGCCCTGGGCCCAGGGCCCTGGGCCCAGGGCCCCGGGCCACCTACCGCCTACCGTTCCCACCGTCCACTTCTGGCCACCCTGGCGTCAACGTCAAACCAAATCTTTTCAACCCCACCCGCCCCCACTCTCACACCTTTCCCTTTTTCACCTCCCGGTTGCCGTCTTTTATAATTATTTTTCAGCAGCCGCCGTGCCCTGGCCTCCTGCATTTAATTTTGGACGTCGAGTTCTGTTTATCTCTGCGACGAGGAAATGACTTGTGCCCTCGCCTAAACCAATCCGGTGCGACCGGACGGCCGGAACCCGGACGAGTCGTCCAGAGAGAATCCAATAGACGGTCCCGAGAGTTGATGTGGCGCGGCTGGACGGGCCGGTGAAGTGAGTCGCTCCGCCCGCTCAGAAGGGTGCTTTTGGCTCTCCGGGAGTGCTTTTGGGTGCTGCTGCTGCTGCGAGTCTTTTGCCTGACGTTGAATGCGTGGAGCGCCGCGCGGTTCACGGCATGCTATACGGAGCTGAACCTGTCTCCCTCCTCCTCCTCCCCCAGTGGCGTCACTGTGATACAATAGCGGCACGCCGCGCCGCGCCACGCCCGCTCGAATCTAGAGAGATGAGCAGCAGCATGAAGCCAACTGGAACGGACGGGGCGGGGCGGGGCAAGGCCGTCCCAAACGCAATGTGGAGGTTCGTCGCGGCCAGGCTCAGGTCCATATTCTGAGCAATTAAGGTCATTTGTCCCGTATCATGTCATGACAATGGTTACGACAACAAGCCCTGCTCCGCCGCGGACTGGACCCGCCAGTCATGCATCCTGGCCACGCTAATCAGAGCGCCACGCCGCGCCCCGCCAGCCGTCGGGCGGGCTGTACGGCAAAGACCTGCATTTTTGTGTTTACCCCCCCCCCCC
>NW_026269646.1:10340-10751 GCF_000697945.3 Frankliniella occidentalis | reverse complement strand
GGCTGACGCTGTATTGGTTAAAACTGCTGGGAAAATAATGATGAGCTGGCAGCCCCGCCCCGCCCTCGTGAAGCGCGTCGTGCGGATTTGCCTTGTGTCTTCGACCATGGCGCCGCACGTCTCGAGGGAGTAGGCAACAACCCGCCCGCACGCGTGTATGAGACAAGGTCCATACTCTACTATTGAAGTGCGCGCCTGTTATGATGCGCAGTCGTGGCAAACTTTTGTTATTTGCTCTGTTGTAACTGGGGAAAAGCAACTTTCTCCAGTTAGCAACTGCGGAACAAAGGTAGAGTTTGCCACTAAAGAGCTGCATAAGTCCTGTGTCCTGTGTGTTGCAGTAGGAGTCACTTTACTGCACTTGCAACTCTACACTTTGATGGTAGAGTTTGCGGAAACAGGTGGGGCGGG
>NW_026269646.1:5620-6150 GCF_000697945.3 Frankliniella occidentalis | reverse complement strand
GCGGCGCTGCTGCACGGTGCCGCCATCTGCGCAGGAGCCGCTGCGTTGCACAACATCCTTTTGTGTGCAATTTGCAGTCTTCTTTCGCGGAAACCTCACCCTAGCCTTTCGCGCCGGCTTAGAAGTCCCCTTTCAAGCGTGGAGTCGCCTCAGCCTCCAGCGGCTTTGGCAGCTCCAGCTACGTGTAGGTCTAGCTGAAGACCCCAGGAGCTCCAGCTTGACCCCACCGCTCTATTAGTTCAAGGTGGGACTCTTATTGTTAAATAACCTTTTAGGAGCTTCAACTGCGCCCAACAAATTTCTAGTAGCTTTGATTGGTTTAGCGACTACCTTACAGGAGCCTGAGCTGGGCTCGATCAACTCCAGTAGCTCCAGGCGGGTGGAACCTGAAGGAGCTCCAGCTGGGCCCAGCGGCAGCAGGCTCCAGGAGCCCCCAGGAGGAGTTCCCGCCGTGGAGGGGACCCTCACTTTATCGCCCTCTCTCGCTTGGCGGAGCAGCACTACTGGCCGCCTCGCGCCGCCAAGCGGAG
>NW_026269646.1:0-481 GCF_000697945.3 Frankliniella occidentalis | reverse complement strand
AGGGGCGCTCGTCAGCTCGGTAATGACTCATGAATTGGTAATGTTTCGTTCTCGCAGCGTGTCGCTCATAGCCGTGCGTGCCCCCTTCCCCCTCCAGCATGTCCCGCAACCCCGCCACGCCACGCCGGCCGTCGGCGCGTCGAGTTATGTTCGATAGCTGTGATCCTCGTGGTGGATAATCGTCCGGAATGAGAGTGCGGCGCCGCGGCGTGGAGTGGAGTGGCCTGGCCGGGTGTGAACCGCCAGGATGGCGCCGGTGGTGCGGTTGGAGCCCGCCGACAGCACCTGGCCGTCGTCGTCGTCCCCCCTCGCGGTCGCTGGACACACGACGACTTTCTGATCTTAGCTGCGCTGCTGCCCGCGAGAATGTGACACACACACACAACAATACAGAGCGCGAGGCGCCGGGTATTGTGCGACACAAAAGGCCCCCTAAGTGCCCCTGGGGGCGCCCCTGGGTTGGGCGGCCCCCCTAGGCCCC
>NW_026269645.1:7970-10181 GCF_000697945.3 Frankliniella occidentalis | reverse complement strand
GCGGGCCGCGGCGGGGCGGGGGAGAGCGAGGCTCGTCGTCGGGCCCGCCGCCGTGGCGGTGGGGGGAGGGGCGTCTTGGTCTCGACGGCGGTCGGCCGCCAGTCTCCGCGGAGAACTTGGCCGTGGATGAGCCACCGTCGAGCCGGCTGCGCGTGTGCCCGTATGTGTGTGTGTGTTAGAGAGAGATAGCTAGTGCGTGTGTCAGTGTGAGTGAGTGCGCGGGCTGCGTGTCGGAGAGCCCACCGGCCGAGGGCCAGTTGTAGTGATATCAGTGCAGCGGACAGGAGTATCGTGACATGCAGCACCAGTGAACGCCCCCTCCTCTCGCCGTACTCCAGGATGACGACGGACACATCGATGACAGCGGCGGCGGCCTCGCCCAGGACGCAGAGGCGGTCGCCGCGGGGCCACGGCGGCCCGGCCCCCCGCCTGTCGCTGTTGGTGCTCGCCGCCCTGGTCGCCTCGGCGTCAGCCCTCAAGGGTAATCGTCGTCCACCATTAGAGTCCCACTGTAGGACTCTATCCACCATACGCCAGCCAGTCACCTGCACGGGGAGGTTGACTGTTGGCCCAAAGAAGTGGGAGGCTTTTCGAATTCCCGTGTGACGCTGAGCTCATCCGCCCCAGCGGGTGACGTCACCCACCTGTGGCTGAAGAGAGACAGAGATAAGGTGGGGGGGTGACGTGCCTCTACCGGCGACCGGCCCCAGCAGCTTGCCGTGAGCGCCGTGCGCCGTGCGCAGCTCCGGCTTGGCCGCGGCCGCCGCCCGACCCGGCCCCGCGTCGCACCCCGTCCTGTCCAAGGCCGCCCTGCCTGCTATTGGGGCAATAAGCTGTTCTGGTGGTTCTGGGAGCCGAGCAGGGCGGAGCGGGGTCGAGCCGGCCGCGACACAGCGGTGCGTGTGTGTGCGTTGCAGGTGTGAATGACCGAGACCTCACCTCCTCCCCGCCCCGCTCCGCTCATCGGCATGCCCGCCGCGCCCACCGCACTGCTTCGCCTGGCCTGGGCGCGGCCCCGCGGCCCCCGGCACGGGTTCAGCTGACACAGGCCCTGGCCGTCGCACGTCGCGTTGCTGTCGCAGCGTCTGCCTAGCAGCGTCGGCCAGCTAGCAATGCGGGGAGGGGGAGGCCCTGGAGATAGCCGCCCCAGCCGCCGCCCGCCTCGCGAGACCCTTTGGGCACGAGTGCGCCGTGGTCGTCGCGCACGCCGGCGGCCCGGGGTCGCAGAAGTGAATGGCACGGAACGGGACCGCTCTGTAGCGGTACCGGCCAGGCGTTGGGCGGGGCGCACAGCCGGCACAGCTGGCACAGCCTCTCTCGGGTCCAACTCTCGAGGTTTCCCCGGTGCGTGCGATGTGCCTCTTTGACAGATCCGCATGGGATTCCCGCCCGCTCCAGTCGCGAGGCCAGAGCAGGACGGCCGAGGTGCCGAGGTGTGAAACGCCGAGGCGCGCTCGAGCCTGAATGGCGATGCTTGTGTGTCTTGTGTCGCGGGGGGCAGGACGGGCCGGGGCCGCTCATTCCAGATCACTACGGCGCGGTGGCGCCACAGTTCACAAGCATGTTATTATTTACAACTGACATTTTCGGCGGTGTCTAAAGCGTGCTCTTAGTCTCTGCCCCCGTCGTTGTTCGTGGGCCTCGCGGGACACCCGCCGCGTCAGCTGATTGTGAGGCCGGCGCCAGCCCGTGCCCGCCCAGTTCCCCATTGACGGCGACCCTACCCGGCCTACCTGCACGTCGGCCGGGCGGGCGCGGCGCCTCCGGGTGGCCAGGCACGGGCCCCATTCATTCAGCACTCTGATTGGCATTTGTGACGTGTTGTCCGCCAGAGTGTCCCTCCCCCCCTCCCCTCCCCCACCCGGAGCGGCGTGCTGCCCACGTCAGTGACTTGTCGTCCGGCCAGGCCTGGCCCTGAGGTGCCACGACGACCTCACGACGGCGCCGCCGGGCCGTTGGTACTTCCCCCGCAGCCTTGACTTGTCGCGGCCCCGGTGCGCCCGTGCGCGGAGAAGGCGGTTCGGATTACTCTTTGCCCACCACTCGCCACATAATAGTGCGACTTCGGCGGTCGAGAGAGTGCAGGGCGCCAGCTAAACACCGACACGTAAATGCTTGCTTGTAGTACAGAGGCTTACGGATGCCCCCTCGGGGCCCCGCGGCTGGGATGAGGCACCTGTCGGAGTGTCAAGGCCGCGCAATGCCGGAGCA
>NW_026269645.1:0-4252 GCF_000697945.3 Frankliniella occidentalis | reverse complement strand
CGCCCCGCCCGTGACGCCTCGGCATGTCACCACTTCGCGCTGGACGTCACGTTGAGTGCAGCGGCAGCCAAGTCCTGATGGGAGCTGGAGCTGGAGGAGCGATGAGACGCGGCGGGAGGCTGGGGCCGGACCGGGGCGACAAGAAGCGGAGGGGCCCCCGCGACCATGAAGATGGACACCTCGCAGCCGATGGAATCAGGGCGGCGGCGGCAGCAGCAGCCTGGCAGCAGCGCGCAAGGAGGCGACTTCCTGCCCGCCCCGCCCCGGGGCCGCAGCCTCCGAGCGGTCCATAGCCCAGTTGTGGGCCCCGCTGGAGGGAACTGATCCGTCTCAATCACTCATCAAGTGAAAGGGTGAAGGGGGGGGGGGTGATCTAACACCTCTGCGCGAAGAGAGTAAGTTAAGAGCATCACACCTCGACTGTTGTGGCGTGGCGCCGCGCGATCACGACCCGCACCGCCCACTCATTCGTCCACGGCGCGAGTCATCGACCAAATCAAATAGTCGCCGAGTTCGCCTGGCGGGAAGGCATGCACGCGTGACTTACCAGCGTTCTCGCCCGCGGCTCTCGCGAGTTATGAGCCATTTCGGCACGACCAGCTGGTCTGCTCTTGCCGCCGCCGCCAGGCCAGCGTCCTGCCCACAGTTCAAAACAGTGAGATTTCCTCAAGGACCCGCACACAGAACCCCGCGCAGCTGGGTCTACTCCTAGGCTATGCCCGCAGCTGGCGGCCACCAGCTCAAAGAGAAGTAGGATCGTCGTAGCAACAGCGGCGACCCGGGACAGAAAAGCCTCCAGCCGAGGCGTAAAGTGCCTCTGCTGTTTGGGGCACGACAGTTGGAGTTGTGCCCTGTTTGGCTTGGGCTGGGCGCTTCACGCCTTCCGTGTGCACGGTGTGCACATGCCATCACTGGACAAGAAGTAGGTGACCGGTGACCGGGCGACCAGCACGACAACCTCACAAACCTGCCCAACGTGAACGTGGCGCCGCGTGGCGATGAGAGTTTGGTGGCCGCGTCGCGTCCGCGATGGGGAGACGCACAACAACGCGGAGGAAGGGCGTGAACCGCAACAGGAAACAGCGACGAACCCAAGCCGCGCGCCCGCTGAAGCGAAGTGCATCGGGGCGGCGAGGCGGTGCGGCACACAGGGCGTCAGTCCCGCCCACTCGCGAGTGGCAAGTAATGTAATAGACCGTTGTCGCTTTGTCTCTATTTCGGTCGGAGGCAGCCCTGGGTGATACGCGTTCCGCCCTTCGGGAGCTCAAGTGGAGTGCGGGGCGCGCGAGCACTCGACATACCGGCAGAAATAAGGATGCCAGAGGAACTTGTTCAAGAGAACAACTTCTTGGCGGGCCGCGGAGATAGGCGATTTGATTGAAAAGTATAGTTTCTTCATGCTGTTTCACGTCGTTTAGCAAAGTCCGTGCAAAGTGGCTGAAGTGAACAGTTCGCAGAACACGCAGAGCCTGTCAGCCGGACTACCCGATCCGGAGGAAGGTGACCCTGGCAGGGAAAACTCCAGGAAGCGTGCTGCGCCCGGAAAGAGGTTGGGAGAGGGACCCGGGGGGGGGGGGGTGACCTGCCGCCAGGCATGTATGTAATCAGCATCAGGTTGCATCCAGCGGCATCCAGATCACTTGACCGGCCGAGCCGGTCGACGATCAAGAGTACCAGTACCTCCGTCTAAAACCGCTCGTGGTCCTTCCCTGGCCGGGGCGCCCAGTCCCTATACTCCGGCCGTCGGCCGAGCCGTCGGCTCCTGCTCTGCTCCCGGTGTCGACGCGGCTGAGCAGCACGGAGCGCCAGCGGAGGGTGACCTTCACCCACTTCCACCACCTCCTGCCCTGCTGCCGCGATCCCGAACGCCGACAAAAACAAAGGCTCCGGGGTGGCGCAGTGGATCAGAGCCTCTGGGATGTGTTGTAGGCGCAGTTAAGTGACATTTCAACGCAGCAGGCCGCGGTGACGCGTGCACGCGGGGGCTCGCGGCCGTCCTGCGCTGGGTGCCGGGCCGGGCCGCGAGCCTGGCGCATCCTGGTGACCAGGCATGCATGACTGGGCGGGAGGCCGGAAGTAAAACAGAAGGACGGCCGGACGGTGCGTCCCTCGCGAGTCCCCCCACGCAAGCCAAGCCAGCCTCCAAAACAGATCAACCAACTCCTGTGGCGGCGGTGGGGCGAGGGGGGGGGGAGTCACTTTGTCTCCCTCTACATTCCCACAGGAGACCATTCCGTGTTGGGCTCCTCCTCTTCGGCCGTGAAATGAAACAACTTAGCACCGGGGCAACCCAGACTTGTTGCTTTGCCTTGCTGTTGTCGAAAAGAGCGCGTCGACGGGCCGCGGTGGCAGAAGGGCGATGCGGGACGGGGCTGTGGCTGGTGGACGGTCAACAATGAGACGACCAAGAGGACGCAGACAGGGCGCAATCCTTCCAGGCAGAGAGCAGCGTCGTGCTACGCGCGGTGGCGCGGCCGTGGCGCCGCATGAGTCAACTCGCTTACTGTTGACTATAAAGTGGAGTGGAGGGGCACACCTTGGCGGGGCGGGGCGGGGCGGGGCGGGGCGGTCACATGGTCCTTCCCCCTCCCCTTTCCCCCGCCGCCGCGCCGCACCAGGGCGGCTGCTGGGCAGCGCAGCGCGAGCTCGCCGCCCCCACCCTGTTATCGGCGGGCAATGCCACATGTGTGGCTCGCCCCGACCCCGAGTCCCCCGAGTAACAGCCGCGAGCCTTATCGTCAGCAACGCCCACCGCGGCCGAGAGGCGTCCGTCCAGCCCCGGTGGCCGGTGGGTGGCGGGTAGTGCCGAGCCGGGGAAGGCCTCCCCCGCCGTCCCCAGCCCCGCCCGGCCCGGCCGCTGACCTGGCCCGCATGTGGCGCGCGGACCACGGCGGCGGCGTCCAGGAGAGGTCGGCTCGGCTTGGCTCTCCTAGGTCCATCCCCGCGGCCGCCACAACAGGCCACAAGTGACTGAGTGTTTATTCGCTGGTCCGGCCCGGCCTGACATTGGCAACAAGCGACTACTTCCTGCGAGTCCCGCGCGCCTCGACCCGCCCCGCCGCGCCTCACTCCTGGCTTGACCGCTCCGCTCGCATGCCGGCCTGCTCCTGCACCATGGCCCTTTTGTCCTCAAATGAATGCCCCTCCCTCCCTTTTCTTCCCCTCACCGGCCCACCGCCGAAACAAGCCGGGGTTCACACGGATTTAAAAACAAACAGTTAAGCTTTTCGAATAAGCAAGAACAGCTGGGACTTCCCTGAGGTTTTACAGAGATGCTGAAGTTGTGGGCTAGCCTCGGGGCTAGGTTAGCTCCTATAGTCTTCGCGGTGTTAACCCGACAGCCCAGATGGCGCCTGATGACGTCTTGGCGCCCACCCTGCAGGGGGTCTGGGTCGGCCCAAGCAACAGAGAACAGTGATGAGGTGTGGCATTGCGTTGAGGACCTGCTGGGTCGTTGGGTCCCACAAGGTCCCACCCCCCGTCTCGCCCTGACAGCAGCACCGTGACTCTAGTGCAGCCCATCTAGTGCTTCCCTAGTGATGCTGGTCTATCTCATGGCAAGCCAGTCCATGGGTCTGTAGTCTGTACTATGGCGTCCTTCGTGTCCTTGGGCATCCCCTGTGGGCGGCAGGACCGCGGGTGGGCTGTTAGGCAGCCAGCTTCTGACCAATAGACGGGTGCACCATGATCTGATCATTTGCCTATCTTTGCGTTCCAGGCAGGGCAGTTCCGCGGCGTCCTCCTGGTCCGAGAATCGACCCCGAGCTGGACGACTACGTGCTGGACTCGAACGATACCCTCAAGCTGCGCTGCCAGAGCGCCTTCCCCGTGCGCTGGGTCATACCAGAGGTGATCTAATCTTTCAGCAAACTGTTGGTACATAGTGCTGTGAAAAACGAAATTAATTTTTATCCATTTTTCTTGAATAGACTGCTGAAGAGCACGCAAAGAAGAGTGTTTATTTTGAGAGGAAAATAGATGACCAGCCGTACATTATTCATTTAGAGGTCCCAAACTTAATGTACTTGCAAACCGGATACTACAGATGTGTTGATAATGATACCGATACCACACATTCATCAAATTTGGAGGATAGGAGCCATGTTGCATCAATCTATGTGTATGTTAGAGGTAAGGAATTTGAGTTTTTGCAACTTTTCACTGTAGCCTAATTTTAATACATTTATTGGGAACCTCAATTCATATTTAAAGAGTATTTTGGTTCCTAATTTCTTAAAATTTATAAGTAAAA
>NW_026269644.1:6142-6555 GCF_000697945.3 Frankliniella occidentalis | reverse complement strand
GAGAGAGAGAGAGAGAGAGAGAGAGAGAGAGAGAGAGATCTGCAGTCCAATGATTGGGCCTCATGATGAGCATTGAGAGAGGAGAGAGAGAGAGTGATGTCCAATCACGATACCCTCTCCGCTCTCGAGCCTCGCGGCGCCAACTCGAAATGTAATAAACAGCGAGTGAGTGTTCCGTGGTTCCGTGGTTTTCGCTGTGGCATCATCGTTTGATCGGTGGGGAGCGAGGGAGGGGGAAGGGGTGTATGCTCGCTCCCTTTCTCTCTCTTTGCTGTGTCGTCGAACAACACGGGCCACCGCGCGGTTTGCTGACGAGGGGCGACATAGGAAAGTCGAAGAAAAAGAAAGGGTGCGGGGTACAGAATAAAAACACTTCTCTCTCTCTCTCTCTCTCTCTCTCTCTCTCTCTCTCT
>NW_026269644.1:826-1262 GCF_000697945.3 Frankliniella occidentalis | reverse complement strand
ACAGCAGCGTCTCTCCGCGAGAGGGCTAGACCGAGAGACAATCCCTCCGGTAGTGGGAGTTAGACGGGGCTAGAACGAGAGAACGTCTCTCCGAGGGCGCCCCCGCCCTTCTCTCTCCCCCGGCAGCCGTGGACAGCGACAAATGGGCGGGTTGGCCAAGGCGGGCGGAGACACGTCAAGGGCCGCGATGCGCCCCGCTACGCCCCGCCACGCCCCGCCACGCCCCGCCCCGCCACGCCGATGTGCGAACGGGGAACTGGGTCAAGGGGGTCGCCGCGCGACGTCACGCGGGTGTGTCACCGCGTTATTGTGTCACACGACCATGCGCGGCTGTGTGACACGAATTTGGCGCGTCGTGTGTCACGTTCCGGGTGTGCTGCGTGGCGCTATAGTGCAGTATACTGCTAACGTCACGCCTTCGGTGTTTGTGTCACCC
>NW_026269644.1:0-307 GCF_000697945.3 Frankliniella occidentalis | reverse complement strand
CCCCCCCGCCCCCCGCGTCTGTCACGCGTCATCGTGCTTGTGTCGGTCGAGTTCGTTCCACACTCCCCGCGCGTCATACACGTGTTCCCTCTGTTCGTCACGCTCGCCGGGTGTCATCGTCTTCCTCTGCTGGTCCGCGTCGCTCGTCGTCGCGACTTGAGCTAAGTGCCTCTTCGTTCCAACCGACAAGGGTGGCAAGAAGAGTGGGGGTAAGTGGGGGGAGGGGGTGAAGGGGTTGTTCACACCAGTCACGCGCCGGTACCGATACCACCGCGGAGAAGGAGTAGGTTGAGGGGTACAAAGGGGG
>NW_026269643.1:5580-5997 GCF_000697945.3 Frankliniella occidentalis | reverse complement strand
CAGGGAGGGAAGCGCATCCCAGGCGAGACCCCCCCCCCCCCCGTCGCATCACTCCCTCTGTCGATGGCCGTACAACAGCAGGCTAGGGCTCTTACATTTACCCTCTGACCCGAGTGACCCGATTACCTGCCCACCCGGGCACGAACCTTACAACCGGGTTGGTGTGGTGGGACAGTAGCAGAGGCAGTTCAACACACCCTCGGACTCACCAGCATTCATAGACCGGAGACCCAATGAGTGTAGAATGTCGCACACTTGTTGGCGTGAGTCAACGAACGACACTCGTACACATGGAGGCACAAGCGTGTGAATAATGTCAAGCCAGGAAAATTCACACCTTTACTCCCTGAAGTTTACGAGGAGGAATTTACACACCTACAAGTGTGCGACTTCACACACACTTGCGTTTCCAGTGTA
>NW_026269643.1:5197-5530 GCF_000697945.3 Frankliniella occidentalis | reverse complement strand
GAGGGCCGAGGGGGCAATAACTCCCTTTGGATGTGTACACATGATTCCCGAAATCCTTGATTCCCAGTGATTCCCGTCCACTGATGTTCATTTCTTAGGTTTTCTAGTGGTGGAAAACGCTTAATTCGACTAATTTGAACGAGTTCAACTTAGTTCCCGCTTATTTAAAGCGATTTCTGTTGATTTTGAGTAAATTTTATCCTGATGATTCCCAGGCAGATGTACACATGATTCCCGGAGTTATTGCCCATTCGTACTTAGCACTGCAAGTGCTATAAAGCATGGAATTCGATCGCACCGTGTAGTAAACACGGCCTTTGGCTAACCGACTGG
>NW_026269643.1:0-257 GCF_000697945.3 Frankliniella occidentalis | reverse complement strand
GGGCTGAGCAGTGGCAGCACTGGGAAATATTAAGAGCAGACAACCACTCTTCAGGCGAAGTCCATTGATGTGAAGCAAAATTCTGCCATATTGCTTAGAAAGGGGAGGCCTTCGCTAGATGACTGAAGACTCATCAGGGGGCATCGCGGGGCGAGTCCAAGGGGTAGTAACCCCACACCCTGAAATGATGAACGCACACGAGTATTTTTACGAGTATGTTGAAAGGTTTTAATGAGTTTTTTAGGGGGAAATTTTCA
>NW_026269642.1:14670-15522 GCF_000697945.3 Frankliniella occidentalis | reverse complement strand
GACACTTCCGAAACGTATAGCAGCTGCACACCATATGGTTCCCTATTGACAGCATAGAACTGTGTGTGTCCAAGTGTGCAGAATTTAAGCGTTTACAAAACGTCTAAAATTTGCACACCACGCAAGTGAACTTGAGTTAAACACCATGTAATGTGCAAAATCACAACTTGCACACGTTGGTGTGCAAATGTTGCACACTTGTTTTACCAGTGTACAAACACTCAAACCCGAACGAGCTCGTTGCATTTGAATCACGAAATTTGGGTAGAGTAAAGCTAATGAGGGTGAGCTGCTTGCAACCACTTTTATATGTGATATGGACTACAGAAAGATATCTAGTGATTGCATAAGACCACGTTATTTCTGTTTCAGAGCAAACATAGAACGAAGTAAATGTGGATATTTACAGGTCAAATGATACTACAGATTTATAGCGATAGGCAGATGGTCGCCCAGGCACGTACACACACACACACACACACATACATACATACATACATACATACATACATACATTTAAAAATACATACATACAAACACACCTTACATCGAATCCACACAACCCCACATCTAAAGAGACAACAGAGGTGCCAGTTTACTCAGTGATGCGAAAAGTAAAACATGGCGAGGCAAAATACACAACCGGTATGTTTCACTGAATAAAGGAAGTGCATCGTGAGATAGAGAGGAGAAACAGAGAGGCGTTTGTAACGATGAGAGTTTTGTGGTCGCCAACCCAACTTTTTGTCGAGTTCGTTCTTATTGATCAACACGTACGCAAGCAGGGGTGGGCTCCGGGCCCGATGCAGGGGCGCGAGAGGCTGGTGGGCGGCGCGAGAGAGGCGCGGGAGG
>NW_026269642.1:7922-8450 GCF_000697945.3 Frankliniella occidentalis | reverse complement strand
TGGTGTGCAAATATTGCACACTTGTTTTACCAGTGTGGATTACCAAATTGCAAAGATTACCAATGATTACCAAAGATTACCAAAGATTACCTATGTATACAAGGTATGATCCACCTGCATTCTAAATCGAAACGGCCATTTTTTGTTCCGAGAAAGATGCACTTTTGTGCAACTATTTGGTAGCTTTTGTTTCTTTACCATGCAAGTTACAAATTTGCATTCTATGATTGGCCAAATCATGATTTTGTCCATGGGGGGGATGCAAAGTTGCCGTACTAAACATGCGCGTCGGCATTTAGGCAAGATGTGCACAAAAATTCATGTATAAATCAAAAAATTTCTCTTTTTATAGGACCCTCACGAGTCTGAGGATTACCAGGGATTACCAGTGATTACTGGTGATTACCAAGTCTGTGTACACCTGATTACCCCAGTTGGGCACCCCTCGGGTGGAAGGGACGCAAAGGTGGCGGTAGTATATGATGCTCGCAAGCACAAGAGGGGGCTAGATGATCGTCTTACAAGGTT
>NW_026269642.1:0-320 GCF_000697945.3 Frankliniella occidentalis | reverse complement strand
AGTGTAAATACAGAAATATAATAGACTGGAATAGAATAATTCTTGACAAGGTATTTCCCTGCTTTCGGTGTCCCCCTGCTCTAATTCTTCAAATAGGCACACTTAGCAGGCCTTGCTTCTTGACCACACTGTGGTCACGCGGCAATGAACGTGTAAAACTGCTCGTTTACAGAATTCCGGGGAGTTTTCGTAGTGTTTCTCTATGGTGGAGCAGCTGCACACATTCATATCATGTATTGGCAGTGACAGCCTATTTCGCGACATGTACAGCGGTCCCTGTTCGCCACAACTCTTTTATCGCGCCACTCGCTCCCCCGGGC
>NW_026269641.1:7935-10221 GCF_000697945.3 Frankliniella occidentalis | reverse complement strand
CCCCCCCCCCTCTCCACTCGCTTGGCTCGACAACGCCTCCGCTGAGAGCTTTGTGGTCATGTATTCGAAACTGTCTCTTTCTGCACACGCAGGACTGCAATGCACGGTAAAAACAAGGTCTCATTTGTTGAGGGCAAAGGGAAAACTTTGAGGAACTCCCATATTTGAGGAAATCTCCGATCTCTACTCAGATTATGAGGAATCTCCCCAAAAAATAAGGAAAAATCCCACATTTTTAAATGAGACTTCCTCGGATTCTGAGGATTTTTGCTCAAACCAAGGGAGTTCCGTTTTTCCCTCAAATAATGAGACAACGTTTTTACCGTGTGATGATGGCCTCAATCCCAGGTGCCTACCCCAAACCACCCTCGTCGAGTTTGGACCTGAGGACAACCCCCGGAAACAATCGTGTTTTACCACACTAAATTGGGTTATCGCCTCAACTAAACAAACTGGGAATTATTCAATTCAATTAAATTTTAAGGCCATCTTTGTGTTTATCTTCTTTTAAGCTATGTAAATAACCTTTTTTTAATAACGTTTTTCTGTTGCAGGCCAAGTCGCTGTGTTGTCGCAGTAGTGACTATGACGTTGCACGTGCATGCTGGTGGTCCTGGGGATGGGGTGAATCGGGGTGGATCTTGGATGACGACGGTGGTGACTGACGCGGTGCTCTTGTTGCAGGCGGAGAGAACAGCTGCTCCTGCAGGGCGTCCCCCGGGGAGGATCCTGCGGAGGTGTCCGTCGACGAGGGCCGCGAGCTCGACGAGCTCAAACAGGAGCACGACGACCAGCTGTGGCCGGTAGTGACGGCGTGCTTCTCACTGCAGGACGAGCAATGTCCAGTAGAAGACGCGGAGAGGGGAGGCCCTGGTGACGGCGAGGTGCAGCCCGAGCAGCGTGTAAGAAGGCAAGTGTGTAAGAAGCCCTTTAGGTCTAAATGGAATCTCAATACACACAAAAAAAATTGTATTTCTATGTAACGCTTTCTTTTTGATTCATTTATGATTGTAAATCCAGATGAGGCAGTTTTTTTAACTGACTGCAATGAAGACATTCTTGATAATTTGATTTATCTTGTCGATCACCTGAGGACACTTACTGGTGAAAAGCCATACACGTGTGTTATGTGTAACAAGGCTTTTAATTGAAAATTAAGTCTCAATAGACACACAACAATTTGTATATCTATGTAACGTAATCTCTTTTGAATTCATTCATATTTGTAAAGCCGGACTAGGCATTTTTTTAAAAACAATTGTTATTAAGACATTTGTGTAAGTTCATTGTTGTATTGCGAATAAAAACACAGGTCTGCAGATTAAATCAACCCGTCGACACCTTCAGTTTGTTCCTTACTCGAGCATGCCGGTTCTGTGGCGGTCCTTGGGACGTACACGCAGATGTCTGACGCGCTGCTCTTGTTCCAGGTGCCGTTCCCAGCTCCCCACCCAGCAGCGGTGTGTCCCTCGGGGAGGATCCTGCTGAGGTGTCCGTCGACGAGGGCCCCGAGCTCGACGAGCTCAAACGGGAGCACGACGACCAGCTGGGGCTGGTGCTGACCGCGTGCTTCTCGCTGCAGGACCAGCGGGGCCTCGCGGCAGACGCAGTGATGGGTGGCACTGTGGGCGGCGAGGTGCAGCCCGAGAAGCGCGTCGAAGAAGTGGCGTCTCCTGTCAGTGTCGCAACGATTCAGCGTGGTTCTGCCCTTCGGTACCAAACATGCGTCGCTCAGCCAGCGTGCTTCTCGCTGCAAGACAAGCAATGTCCAGTGGAGGACACGGCGAGGGGAGGCCTTGGAGACGGCGAGGTGGAGCCCCAGCAGCGCGATGAAGAAGTGGCGTCTTCCTTCGGCGACGCAACAATTCAGGGTGAGTCTACCGTTGACGTTCAGCCGGTGCAGGTCAACCAGATGGACGCCCAGAAGCCCTCGCTGGTGTTACGGAAGAAGCAGCTCGTCAGGAAGTACACTGGAAGCGGGAGTGAAAGTGAAAGCAATACCAGTGCCGCTCTGCAGGCGAACTCGAGGAAGCGCACCGGAAGGTCCTTCAAATGCGAAGTCTGCGAGAAGAACTTTGCACACGCGGCTTCTCTTAAGCGACACGTTATGTACCACAATGGTGAAAAACCATTCAGCTGTGACCTCTGTCCTACGCGTTTTACTGAGAAAGGTCATCTTGTCGTTCACACGAGGACACACACTGGTGAAAAGCCATACAAGTGTGTCACGTGTAAAATGCGTTTTAATAAAAAATACGATCTTGTGAGGCACATCAGAACACACAC
>NW_026269641.1:6259-7294 GCF_000697945.3 Frankliniella occidentalis | reverse complement strand
TTTTTGTAAGTTCATTATTGTATTACGAATAAAAATGTATAACTTAAGATTGCATCCACCCGTCGACACATTAATTTTGTTCCTCGCTCGTGCATGCCGGTTCTGTAGTGGTCCTTCGACCTTTGCGACGCAAAGACGCAGTTGTCTCACGCGGTGCTCTTGTTCCAGGTGGCGATTCCAGCTCCCCGCCCAGCAGCGTGGCGTCCCTCGGGGAGGACCCTGCACAGATGTCTGTCGACGAGGGCCCCGAGTTCGGCGAGCTCAAACGGGAGCACGACGACCAGCTGGGGCTAGTGGTGACGGCGTGCGTCTCGCTGCAGGACGAGCAATCTTCAGTAGAGGACGCGGTGGAGGGAGGCCCTGGTGACGGTGAGATGCAGCCCGAGCAGCACGATGAAGGACTTGCGTCTTCCTTCGACGACACAACCAGGCATGGTGATTCTACCGTTCACGCTCATCCGGTGCAGAACAACCAGCTGGACGCCCACAGGGTCTCGCGGATGTTGCGGAAGAAGCAGCTCGACAAGAAAGACACCAGAAGCGAGAGTGGAAGTAAAAGCAATCGCAGTGGTGCTCTGCAGGCAAACTCAAGCAAGCGCACCGAAAGGTCCTTTAAATGCGAAGTTTGCGGGAAGAGTTTTACGCGAACGAGTGATCTAAAGAGGCATAGATTGTACCACACAGGAGAAAAACCATTCAGCTGTGACCTCTGTCCCTCGCGTTTTACTGAGAAAGGCCATCTTGTCGATCACGTAAGGACACACACTGGTGAGAAGCCTTACAAGTGTGACCTTTGTCCAAATCGTTTCATAAAGAAAGGCAATCTTGTCGTTCACTTGAGGTCACACACTGGTGAAAAGCCATTCAAGTGTGACCTTTGTCCCTCGCGTTTTACTGAGAAAGGCCAGCTCGTGGTTCACATGAGGACACACACTGGTGAAAAGCCATACAAGTGTGACGGGTGTCAAAGGAGTTTTGCTATAAAAGGCCATCTTGTCGCTCACATGAGGACACACACTGGTGAAAAGCCATACA
>NW_026269641.1:0-2047 GCF_000697945.3 Frankliniella occidentalis | reverse complement strand
AAACCATTTGTATTTCTATTTAACGTTATCTCTTTTGAAATGGTTTATATTTTTGTAAAGCCAGATTAGGCATTTTTTAAACAATAATTGTTATTAAGACACTTTTGTAAGTTTATTGTTGTATTACGAATAAAAGCATAGGTCTACATATTTCATCAACCCGTCGACACATTCATTTCGTTCCTTGCTTGTGCTTGCCGGTTGTGTGGCGGTCCATGGACCATGGCGACGCACACGCTCGTGTCTGACGCGGTGCTCTTGTTCCAGGTGCCGATCCCAGCTCCCCGCCCAGCAGCGCGGCGTCCCTCGGGGAGGATCCTGCGGAGGTGTCCGTCGACGAGGGCCGCGAGCTCGACGAGCTCAAACGGGAGCACGGTGGTCAGCTGGGACTGCAGGTGCAGGTGCTTCTCGCTGCAGGACGAGCAATGTCCAGTGGAGGACGTGGCGAGGGGAGGCCAAGGCGACGGCGAGCTGCAGCCCGAGCAGCGCGATGAAGAAGTGGCGTCTTCCCGCGGCGGCGAAACCAGGCAGGGTGATTCCACCGTTGACGTTCAGCAGCCGGTGCAGAACAAGCAGCTGGACGACCAGGAGCCCTCGCGGGTGTTGCGGAGGAAGCGGGTCGGCAAGAAGTACACCGGAAGCGGGAGTGGAAGTAAAAGCAATCGCTGTGGCGCTCTGCAGGCGAACTCGAGCAAGCGCACCGGCAGGGCCTTCGAATGCAAAGTCTGCGAGAAGAATTTTGCACACGCGGCTTCTCTTAAGCGACATATAATGTACCACAATGGTTATGCGTTTTACTGAGAAAGGTCATCTTGTCAATCACATGAGGACACACACTGGTGAAAAGCCTTTCAAGTGTGACGTGTGTAAAGTAAGTTTTACTACAAAAGGCCATCTTGTCGATCACATAAGGACACACACAGGTGAAAAGCCATACAAGTGTGCCACTTGTAAAATGCGTTTTACTCAGAAATGCACCCTTGTCAATCACATGAGGAGACACACTGGTGAAAAGCCTTACACGTGTGATGTGTGTAACAAGGCATTTAATCGAAAGACAAGCCTCAATAGACACAAAACAATTTGTATTTCTATTTAACGTTATCTGTTTTGAATTCATTTATATTTGTAAAGCCAGTTTAGGCATTTTTTAAACAAAAATTGTTATTAAGACATTTTTGTAAGTTCATTGTGGTATTATATTACGAATAAAAGCATACGTCTACAGATTTCATCAACCCGTCGATAGTTGATAGTTTCATTGTTTCTTGCTCGTGCATGCCGGTTGGTTGGTGTTTCTTCGATCACACACGCTCGTGTCTGACTCGGTGCTCTTGTTCCAGGTGCCGGTCCCAGCTCCTCGCCCAGCAGCGGGGCGTCCCGCAGGGAGAATCCTGCCGAGATATCCGTCGACGAGGGCGACGAGTTCGACGAGCTCAAACGGGAGCACGTTGACCAGCTGGGGCTGCTGGTGACGTCGTGCTTCTCGATGCTGGACAAGCAATGCCCAGTAAAGGACGCGGCGAGGGGAGGCCCCGGGGACGGCGAGATACAGCCCGACCAGCGCGATGAAGGAGTTGCGTTTTCCTTCGACGACGCAAACAGGCAGGGTGATTCTACCGTTGATGCTCAGCCGAAGCAGAACATCCAGCTGGACGCCCAGAAGCCCTCGCTGGTGTTACGGAAGAAGCAGCTCGTCAGGAAGTACACCGGAAGCGGGAGTAGAAGTAAAAGCAATCGTAGTGCCGCTGTGCAGGCGAATTCGAGCAAGCGCACCGGCAGGTCCTTCCAATGCGAAGTCTGCAAGAAGAATTTTGGACGCGCGTTTTCTCTTAAGCGACATATTATGTACCACAATGGTGAAAAACCATTTAGCTGTGACCTCTGTCCCTCGCGTTTTACTGAGAAAATTCATCTTGTCAATCACATGAGAATACACACCGGTGAAAAGCCGTACAAATGTGACTTATGTAAAACGAGTTTTAATAAGAAATTCTATCTTGACGTTCACATGAGGAGGCACACTGGTGAAAAGCCATATACGTGT
>NW_026269640.1:6838-8749 GCF_000697945.3 Frankliniella occidentalis | reverse complement strand
GACAGACAGACAGACAGACAGACAGACAGACAGACAGACAGACAGACAGACAGACAGACAGACAGACAGACAGACAGACAGACAGACAGACGGACGGGGCAGACCTCCACTTCCCCGGTGAGGGTGGTGCAACTAATGGCAGCCGAGGACAGCACCCTTCGCGAGATGTGCCTTGCTGGCGTGGAAGTCATGGACTAACAGTCTCGAGTCCAAGGTTGGGAATAAGGCCACGGCATCACGCTTCCACACGTCCTGGAAGTGGTGGGCGAGCGCGCACAGTTCGGCTGCATCGCGGCCGCGACGGCAGAACAGGGCAGACGATCCGCACCCGGTCGCTAACCGCAATGTACATAAAGCCGATTAGCGCATGCTACAATATCGGACCCCGATGGCGGGCTATTGGCGACTTTTCTTGTGTGTGTGTCCAACTCTCAAGGAGAGCTAAAGCAATTTCCTCGTCATTCGCAAAATGGAAAAGAAATGAGTAAAAGCGATAATTTTTCAGCTTCAGTTTGACAACTGTCCCTAATCGGTGTCCGGAATTTTTCTTCCATGTTTTACAGAACCATGGATTACGAACAAGAAGGGAACGACATCACGATCGATGACTTCATCGCGGAGCACTGCGAGGGCGAGAGCGAGATCGCCAAGTTCTACGCCGGCAAGATCCTGTTCGTCACGGGCAGCACCGGCTTCTGCGGCAGCATCCTCCTGGAGAAGATGATCCGGTGAGCACTGCTGGAGACTCGCTGGAGTAGGAGGGAGATATGTATGGAGGAGGGGGGGGGGAGGCCTTCGAGGGGTACTTCACTAGAAATTCAAGCGTACCCCCATTTTTCTGATTTTACTTCTTTTTTTTCACATTTTTCATTTCTCTGATTTTTTCTTATTCTTCTTTTTATTTTATTTTTCTTCTTTTGTTCTTTTGATTTATTGATATTTTTTTTCTGAATTTTTTGGGGAATGTGTAAACTGATTTTTGAAGTGAAGTCCCTCTTGGGGAGTTACGGACACGCACGCGCCCCCCCGTCCCCGTCCCGGGGCCGGTGAGTCGGATGGGTGGCCTACCTGACGGGGGTCTGTCGATGTTGCTCCGTTCTCACGATGTTCTCCGCTCTTTCGCTGCTCACACAGGTCGTGCCCCGACGTCGAGAAGATCTACGTGCTGATGCGGCCGAAGAAGGGCAAGTCCCTGGAGGAGAGGTTCAAGGCGCAGTTCGAAGGCGACGTAAGTCCCGCCATGTGTGCGCCCCGCTGCACGTAAGGATACGTCACCGTCGCTTCGCTTCTTGAGTTTAAACTTGCCGCCGTGCTCCAACAGCTGTTCGAGCGCCTCCGCAGCTCCAGGCCGGGCTTCCAGCTCAAGGTGTACCCGCTGGAGGGCGACTGCTCCCAGCCGCGGCTCGGCCTCAGCGACGAGAGCGTGGAGAAGCTCAAGGAGACGCAGATCATCTTTCACGTGGCCGCCACCGTCCGCTTCGACGAGAAGATGAGGCTGGCGGCCGCCATCAACGTCCAGTCCAACATCGACCTCCTCAACATCGCCAGGACGATGCCTGACCTCAAGGTAAGGGCGGGTACATACATCATAGGGTCCTTATGAGGTAGTATTTGTACCCCTACTAGGACACGCTAGCGCCAAAAGGGCTCATAGGAGCCCCATGAAATATATGTCCCTCGGGGTACAAATATCATGGGTGCACCTATGAGTTGTTGAGGTAGAACTGTCATTATATTTGTACCCCGCCCTCTCGAACACGCCCCAGGCCGCTCAAAGCACTGCATTCCATTCGAGCGCTGTTTCGTCCCTCCAAGTTAGTTGCGTCACACTGCGAGTGGAGGACTGTTTGTAGGGGATAATTGCCTTGCAAAGTGATCGCCAGTGCCGAGGCGGGGCGGGGCGGGGCGGGG
>NW_026269640.1:4598-6788 GCF_000697945.3 Frankliniella occidentalis | reverse complement strand
GGCGGGGCGGCGGGGGGCACCAGGAATGTGTGCACTGAATATCCACTATGCGGTTGACTTGACAGGCCTTCGTCCACGTGTCGACCGCCTACGCCTACCCGCAGCAGAAGGTGGTCGAGGAGAAGTTCTACGAGCCGGAAGTGAGCCCGGACCGCCTGCTCAACATCGTCAACAGCATGGACGACGCCATGCTCGACGCCATCACACCACAGTACGTGTCGGGGAAAGGTGGAGGAGTCCCTCGAGTGGGACAGATTTCGACCCATCCCCTTTCCGGTATCCGCACCGCCAGAAATGGAGCGACACCGGAATTTTAGGCGATATCGCATAGATGTCGTTTTGATATCGCATGTCGTTTTTGTGCCCACTTTCGTGTGCGTGTGTCGCTAGCGACACGAAAAGCGACACAAATCGATATGCGATATCGAAACGATTTCGCCATTTCTGGAGGTGTCGTTTCGACGTCGTGTGTCTGCCCCTTTGACGTCGGACCGATATCGTTTTGACATCCTGCTTCTGAACAACGGCCTGTTTCTCTGGTTCTGCAGACTCATCACGACCTGGCCCAACACGTACGCCTTCACCAAGGCCGTCGGCGAGGCGGCCATCCGGCAGCACAGCAGAGGCCTGCCCGTGGTCATGGTCCGGCCCTCCATCGGTGAGTCCCCACCCCAGCGAGGAATAAATAAAACAAGTCGAAACGATATCGAGACGATCGAAGTGCCGTTGAAACGATACCGTTTCGATACCATGTTGACGTTTATTTATTCTGGCTAGGCCAAGTCGTCGTCGATACCCCGCCGGCGCTCACTGCCGCGCGGAGTATACGGCCGGCAGCCGATGTCGTCCTAATATCGTGCAAAACGTCACGTTAGTGTAATGCTAACTTAAAGCTCACGTCCGACTTACAGTTATCTCCACGGCCAAGGAGCCCATCTCGGGCTGGATCAACAACGTTTACGGGCCCACGGGGGTGGTGATGGGCGCGGGCGTCGGGCTCATCAAGGTGCTCCACTGCGACGGAGACCGCGTCGCGGACATGGTCCCCGTCGACATGGTCATCAACAACATCATCGCCGTGGCCTGGGACGTGGCCGTCTCCAAAGAGAACCAGCAGAATGAGGAGGTGAGTGAGAATGCGGGTATCTAAAAATTCCAATGAGAAATGCGATATCGAAACGATCGAAGAGCCTTCGAAACGATGTCATCTCGATATCGTTTTGACGGTCATTTCTCACTGGAAAATTATATCATGGCAAATTTAAAACAAAACAATGACGTCTATTTTTGTAAAAAAAATTTTTTTACGTATAGTCTAGGTTTCTTGAAAGGTATATAAAATGCCAAAAAATTGCTTATTTTTGAGGGAAGTCCCTCCTACTTTTCGGCTCCAGTTCACATCAAATGCTCTTACAGGTTAAAGCAGACGACACCGAGGCGGATCCCCCAGTTGTAAACTTCGTGTCATCGCCGGACAGCCCCATCACGTGGGGGAAGTTCATGGAGCTGTGCGCCAAGGGCGTCCAGATACCTTCGGTGCGCTGCATTTGGTACTACGACTTCCGGCTCATCAAGCACGTCCAGCTCTACACCCTGTACACAATGTTATTGCACCTCCTGCCAGCCATCCTGGTGGACACAGGCTGTCGGATTGTGGGGAAGAAGCCATTGTGAGTCGCCAGTTTGTGCAACATCATACTCTGTATGTTTTACACAATTTTAATGTTTTAAAATGTTAAATGTTTCTTTTCCAGCCTGTGGGATGCGTACAAGAAGATTCACAAGTTTGCAGCTGTTATTGCGCATTTTGCAACCAATGAGTGGACATTTAGAAATGACAATGTTCATAAACTGTGGGACAAGTTAAATCCTGTTGACCGAAAGACATTCGAGTTCAACTGCAAGACTTTAAGATGGGAGCAGTACTTTAATACTTACATGAGAGGTTTACGAGTGTACCTTTTGGAGGATCCACTCGACACCTTACCTCAAGGCAAAGTAAAATACCGAAAGTAAGTAATCATTTCCATTCGTCCACTATATAAAATGACAGTTGTAAAATGAATGTATGGCAAATCTTATTTAATTTTTTAAAATTTGTTGCAGGCTTAAGGCTATTCACTACACTGTAAAATACGGTGTTATTCTATTATTATGCTGGCTTCTTCTGCAGTTCCTAAGGTTGATATT
>NW_026269640.1:0-3637 GCF_000697945.3 Frankliniella occidentalis | reverse complement strand
CCCCCCCCCGCAGCCGGGACCAGGCTGTGTGGACCTCGCCGCCACCCATACGACCCTCGCCATGCCCGAGACGTCTGACTCAACCGACACCGATCAACACGAGCAGGTAAGTTTTGTATACCACTCTAACAAAGACAAGAGAGACGCAATGCCCCACACCAGGTGTGACTAGCTCACGCCGCGCACTGTCTTAGTTCAATACATACTGTACCGCATGCGCGGCGTGCGAGTGGGTTGCCTACTCGTTCGGGGGGGGTCCGTAAGGGTTGGCACACCCGCCCGCCCGTATCTGTGCATGCGGTACAGTATAACTACGAAAGTGCGCGGCGCGGATCAGCCACCTGGTACAGTCGAGCGTCGAGCCGCACACTGCCAGGGTCGATTATCCAGTGAGAGATGACATGTCAAAATGATCAAAGTTGCGTCGAATCTGTTTTGTCGGTAATTTCTCACAGGGCGAGGGTGTTTGCTCCGCTTTTCTAATGTACTCCTCTGGTGTCGCTCACTGTGTACCGCCCCCGCTCTGCCCGCAGCCGCTGCTGCTCCCGGACCTGCCCGACGTGCCGCTGCTCGAGATCCTCTCCTACCTGCCCCGCCAGGACCTGCTCGCCGCCGGGCTGACGTGCGCGCGGCTGGGCGCGCTGACCAGGGACAACGCGGCGCTGTGGACGCGCTCGTGGCCCGAGAGGGAGCAGGGCTTCGACGTGGTGAAGGGCCTGTCGCGGGTGGCGCCCCCCGCCCACACGTTGCGTTTGGCTCTAGGTGTGTTTCACGACGACCGTAAGCTACCCTTGATGGTCAGTGATGTGAAGTACGACCAAGACGATCAGCCAGGGCGAGGGCGGGAGGCCCCACCGTGCGAAGTCGACGACAGTTCCGCCGCAGAGTCACCCGAGAGCTTGGCCCGCGGGGGGTTGTCGTGGAATGCAACGGCCCGCACTGAGGACCTGGGATACGGCCTCATCCTCATCCGGGAGCTTGGGCCGACGCTGACGCACCTGACTGTGTCAGATCATTTCTACCCCAAGTCTTCAGCCATGCCCTCCCAGGTGCTTCTGGCACTGACGGTCATGCCCCACCTGCGTTCACTCGTCCTGGACGTTGCGACGCGCAACCCTCCGCCCGAGGTGTTCCGGGACGTCCCCGCTGCCGCCATCCCCGCCCTCGAGCTTCTCACCCTCGAAAACTGGGCGAAGCCCACCACGTGGTCCTTGGGTGAGTACTTCATGCTCGACGTTTACGTCGCGCGTTTGCGCAGAGCTCATTCACACCTCCCCCGTCTTTGTGCCCACAGCAGAGTGTCAGCAGTGTTTCCAGGAGCTGCAGGATCTGATCCGCCGCGCACCCCTGTCGCTGCACGTGACATGCGTGTCCAAAGACATCGACCGTAATGACGAGAATGCTAGTTGGTTCATTTCCATGGAGTGCGATGACCCGGCCCCTGGGGCCGAATTACATTTAGTGGTCCGGTACGGGCACCCCTGCGCGGCCGAGGCGGACTGCCCGCTCTGCGCCGAGGCCGTCGCGACTGTCCGCGCCAACCACCACCCGCAGTGGAGGTTAATGGTTTTCTCGGGGGAACTTGGTTGGGAGAAGTTGCGAAGTGAAGATTGGGTTAACCCAATGAAAATTTTCAGAGAATCAGATATGGAATCAGATTAGGGATTTACTTTATTCATGACTGATTGCTAAATTTTATTATGTGGGACAGAAGTACAGACATTTCATTGATAACTAGTGCACCAACAGCTTCACCCTTCTCTATAAAAATACTTGGAGTGCATTATAACATTTTGTATCTCTATTACCGCTATATATTTTAAAAATATTCACAAAAAACACAATTATAGCAAGTAGTCGCAGCTATTTTTTTTCTATTTCAGCACAGAGTATCACTTGGAAAATCGGGACAGCGTGTGTAACTTGACTTATTGGTCCTTCAAGCCTCAGTGACGAGCAGAGATCTCTTCTGGTCAGTAACAGCGGCTTGTCTGTCAGCATATCACGCGTGTGACCACGCCCTGCTGCAGAGAGAATTGTCTGAACAGCATCGAAACTGACGTATCGTATCGACGCCAGTTGAGCGTCGGCGGGCGGACGGGCGGCCAAACAAAAGCGCCCGCCACCGCACCGTCGGGCGCGAACCCCACGCACCCCAACGACGGACTCTCCCTGGTGAGAAATGGCGATATCGACGCGATATCAAACCGATATAGACGTATCGGAAAATTGGCCATTTTCATGTTCAGTCAATCCTGAGATGGCCCTCTAAAATCGACACCTTCAGACGTCTAATATAGTTTTGGTGGAGCAGATTTCGATTGGATATTGCTTCGATGTCGATTTCTCGATGGGTCTAGTTTGTTTAGTCCGGCGTCTGGGAGCTGGAATCCGCGCGATGCAGGCGTCAGCTGACGGAGCGGGGCAGCGGTGCCTGGCCGGTGGTCAGCGTGGTCCACAGGGGCGCGCGCTCCTGCAGCGTACGGGCGCCGAGCCGGACCTGCAGCCAGGGGGAGGGGAGGAATATTATGGGGTTCCAAGATGGAGCCCATGATATTTATACCCCGGAGTACAAATATCATGCGGTATTTAGTGATCTTGCTGAAAATTAGATGTGTACCAAAATATTTTGCAGCAAGGCAAAATGGTTAGCTAGCTACACATCTAATTATAGGTACATAGCTAAATGGTTAGCGAAAAAGCTAATTTGTAGCCACATAGATAAGTAATTAGCTACGTAACAAGTTATACCGCATTAGCTAATGTTTTAGCCACTGACCTGCAGCCCCACGGAGCGCGTCCTCGGGCGCGGCTGGCTGGGCGGGGACATGTCCGCCGGGCACGGGGGCAGCGGCTTGGGCTCGGGGCTGCCGGGCACGCCGCGGCTGCCGAGCGGGCCGAAGGGCCCCGGGAAGCTGGTGGGCGCCGTCGGCGGCGAGGCCGCCGCGTTCGGCATCGGTGGCGGCGGGGACGGCGACGTGCGCCCGACGACGGCGGCGTCCTCGACGGCCACGTCCACCGGGGTGGTCGCCGTGCTCACGTGGTTGTGGACCACCACGGCCGCGCCCGTGTGGTGGTGGCCGAAGCCGTTCGCGAGGCCGCGCGCGCCGAGGCCGGGCGGCGCGCCGTTGGGGCTGCTGGGGTCCTTGTCCCCCGGGGCTCCCGGGGGGGCCTCGTGCTAGCTGTCGATGTCGATGGACGTGGCGGAGCACAGGTCCTGCAGCACCTCCGGGTCCGGGTCCGATGAGCGCTCCTCCACGACCGTGTCCAGCTCCAGGTCCAGCGATGGGAAGGCCCTGGACAGCGAGCGCTCGCCGCGCTGCAGGCTGACGGCGCGCCCGGAGCCGCGCTCCGACCCTGCGGCAACGTCGAACGGCGTGTCTGTCAGGGAGAGAGAGAGAGAAGGAGCGACTAGGACGTGCAGCTACGTGCAGCAAACAGACAGAGGAGGGGTGCGTCCGTGGCAGTGCGAGAGAGGAAGAGTGGCAGAGGGAGGAGACACGTTCAGGCTAATGCGTATGCATATGTGCGACGGAGACGCACCCTCCCGCCTGCTCACCCCGGAGGCGGCAGTCGCGGGCTGTAATGGAGGGCCCAGCGGGACATGCTATGTGGCCGGGGGCGGCGCGGGGGCGGC
>NW_026269639.1:3643-6521 GCF_000697945.3 Frankliniella occidentalis | reverse complement strand
ATATTTTTTCATGTATAGTTTTTGGCAACCGTATGGTATAATAGAGAAGCGTGCCATATACTTTTGTGTTCTTGCTTTGTGATTTTGAAACGGTTCCGGAACTGAGAGAACTTTTCCGCGCACCGCACCGATTCCCCCTCTGCTCCTGACCCGACCCACCCAGCCCAGCCCCGTCACATTTACGACTCGCCTCGCCCCGCCCGCTCCTGTCACCGACTGTCTCCACGTCGATGGATGTCTTGTTGCGGGCGATCGACCCGCCGAGCGTGGTGTGGGTGGGCCCGTGCCCGGTAGAGTAGAGGTAGTGGCCCTCTACATGGAGGCAATCCGCACAGCAAGTCTCGCCTCACCCTCACCTCACGTGGCTGCGGGCAGTCCCCAGAACTTCACCGCTCTAGCCGTGCAGCGATCCGCGTGACGATAGCCGCGGAGAGTTGCGCCCCGGTTGTGCGCGCAACTCTGCCCAATCGAGCGGAGGGGGGCTGTTTTGCAGGTGCTAACGGACGCCACCGGGACGGGCACGCAATTGTTTGGGGGATGTTGTCGAAAGTACGTGGGACTTCCCTTCCCATAACAAAACACTGTAAAGCCAGTGAAACGGCGCGGCTGACTTGTTCCGGTTTCGGTCCGGTGCATTTTTGTTTTTTGCACCCCGCTCACTCCGCTACCGGAAATGGAGCGATCGGAAATCAGACCAACGCGCCCACGCGTGGTGTGCCCCCCCCCCCCTCCATCTCCCTCTTCTCACTCTCTCGCGGCTCGACGCGCGTTAGTCAGCGGGCTGAGAGGAGGGGGAAGGGGATGGAAAGGCTAACGGCTTGGGGTAAATGGTGCTTGTATTACCCCCTACCCTCCTCTCCCGCCAACGCCCGCAAGTGAGAAGAGAGGGAGACACTACCCGTACGATACGCCTGTTTCCGATGCGGCCCTCTCCCCGCTGAGGCCGCCGGCGTTGAGCACCCCGACGTGCAGCCTAGAAAAACAGAACCTAATACCTAATGTTATCTCTGGTGCAGCCCAACCCAGCTCAGCTCATGCAGGCTGCGCCGCGCACTGTACAGCATGCACGCGTGCGGGCGGGTTGCCTTCTCGCTCGGGCCGTCAGGGGCAAAGCCGCCCGCCCGAGAGCGTGCGGTATAAAGTCCAACTACAAACACTTGGAGGGGGGGGGGGGGGAATCGTCCACCTGGCGTGATCATTCAGAAGGGCGGAGGCTGGTTCACGGACGCGAACTTACACATGGGGACCAGGTACAGAGCGTCAACTGCAGTCTGTGTTCTCGCAGCAGTGCTGGACCCTTCTCGGGCCGGCTGCCGGGCGCTGTTTGGGACCTCCGGGACTCGGACCCTTCCTCTCCCCTTGTCTCTCAACCGCTCTCGCCCTCCCTCGCCCTTCCCTCGTCCTGACGTACTGCTGAGACGCTGTGTATTGTTGCTCTCCTTATACCCGGCCCAAGGCGCCGCTGGCTGGCTTGCCATGGCAAAAGGAAATATGAGGGATTTGAAAGGCTTGACGTGCTGACAGCCCGGGCGGGTCGGGCCGGCACTGCCCCCGTCCCCTAGCCCTCCTCACTGCCACTGTTTCGTGTGGATGCTGAGGGGGAGGGGGAGGGAGAGACCCGCAACCCGCAATGTGGCGTCAGTGGGCGTCAGCGGGACGTACACCGCGCCGTGCTGCTCTAGGGAAGTCCCACACTGCCGTGGGTCGGCTCCACGACCCCTAGCCTGCTCGCTGTCAAGCAGGTGCAGGGCGGGGGATCGAGGGTTACAGTACAGTCACCCCACCCCAAACCCAACCAGGCCAGGGCAGCGAGGCCGGTGCGAGGGAGGGGCGGAGGGTTGGGCAGGCCGAGCCTGATGTGGACAACCTCAAACAAAGTTTGCACTCGTGCTGCCCGCCCGCCTCTTCTGCTGCTCCGCCGCGCCGCTCCTCCAAGAGCCTCACGGCGCGGCTGTCAAAAAGACAGTAATACAATTTCCTGCGACCATTTTTATCAGCGAGTGCGCGGGGCCTAAAGCGCGCGAGCAGCGCCGGAGGGAAGGCGGCGGCGGCGGAGGGAGGGGGCTCACTATTTCATCAAAACACTGTCATGTTCGTTTCCACGCCACGCACCCCCTCCTCCCCGCCGGAGCCGATGTGTCGGGGCGGGGGCGCCAAGAGTGAGTGGCGGCGGCGCCGGCCCCCGCGCGCCCTTTGCGATGTAAGAATGCCATCCCCCGTGATTCCCCCCCCCCTCCCCTCTCCCTCGCCGCTGAGACCTCCGGCTTGAGACAAGCACCCCGAAGAGCGAGCGCGCGGCTGCAGGGGGCGCGGCGCGGCGCGGCACAGAGCCGGGGGTCCCTCTCTTGTCACACATTTCACTTTTTATCGCCGCAGTGGGTTATGAAATTAATTCAGGAGTCTCGCGGCATTACATGCTTGCAGCGCAGCACAGCGGGAGCGGTGGTTGCTGAGCGACGCGACGCGCGGGAGAGTGGGCAGGGCCATTAGCATCATCTCAGGACTGTTTAACTCGCGCGCCCGGCGGGACCAGCCCGGCGCCCCGGCGCGGGCCAAGAGTAACGGCAGCGCCGATGCAGCAGATAAGCAATGGGGGTTGAAATACAGGCGGCGGAGCAGGCGGCGGTCCAGCAGTGTTTGGCACTGCCACTAGCACTGGCGCGCGAGGCGGGGTGGGGCCGGTGGGGCGCAGCGAGCGGGCCGGGCGGGGCGCGGCGGGGTGGCTCGAGGCGGGGTGCGCCTCGTCCTTGCATTCCGTTTCCGGATAAAAAGTCCCTTCGCCGACACTTCAACACATGCCCCCCCGCGCGCGCATAGGAATCCGATTGAGGGAAGAAGTAGGCAATAAAAGCGCCAACAAAGGGCGTGCGCGCCGCCC
>NW_026269639.1:1265-3363 GCF_000697945.3 Frankliniella occidentalis | reverse complement strand
AATTGGTTTTATCTTTCCTTAGGACATAGTTTTGTCCAACAATTTTTTGCACAAAATTGTCCTAAGCACTCTGCGTCTTTCTTATAGTGTGCCCTCATCAGAGTCAATCGACTGTAGTTTTAGTGTCCGTTTCTTGTGGACATGAAGCAGCATGCAGTGTGAGACGGCCATGGTCTCTCATATGCTTGAACGCAAGCAAGGCGTTGTTATACGTCTCAACACACTGAATGACCACTCACATGCGCCACCGGCCTCACAATGCCAGTTAAATCCTCGACTTTCCAAAAAGACTGGGGGTTTCGGGAAAACCTCACTTTCTCCCTAATACTCTTGGAACTCTGGGGGGGCGGCGGCCCCCCCTAGAATATTTTAGGGGGGGCGAGTTGCCCCCCCTGCACCCCACTTCCGACGGCCATGAACTGGGGACAAATCGCCACGTCTCGAGGTCGTCTCCGTGTTGCCTAAGATCGGCTATTCACCGCACCGTCTTGACAACGTCTCCACGATGTCTCCACGATGTCTCCACGATGTCTCCACGCTATCTCCTATGGGGACAACCTAAGTCTCTTTATTTTTGTACGGGGAGTGAGCGGCGCGTTAAATGATCATCCCGGTGAACAATCGCTATTGTGCGCCGCGCTATGCCACGGCCTATCCAGGCGCACCTTGTCCCACAAAAATTAAACACTCAACACTCCCCCAAGCTTGGCCTGAGCGTGGCCCAGGCCAGCACGCAAGCCCCCTACTGTGGGCGCCCGTCCTTGTGCTCAGAAACACAGCGCCGAGGCCGCGGAGGCTTCGACTCCGTCGACGAGCACCGCCGGCTGCTAGGTGTAAAGCTCGTCTAGGGTGAGGACGAGCACTACGACACCACTCACTCACCCAACAACCTTGGTCTTAGCCTCAGCAGAGAAACACACTAAAATCTAACATTTTTATTTATTCATAGCTTCTATTGTTCTGTAAACATGCTGGGCTTACACACCCAGAGAGAAATAGGTCGTGGAAA
This sequence comes from Frankliniella occidentalis, assembly GCF_000697945.3. Lineage (NCBI taxonomy): Eukaryota > Metazoa > Arthropoda > Insecta > Thysanoptera > Thripidae > Frankliniella > Frankliniella occidentalis. The sequence goes on along the minus strand of NW_026269639.1, from coordinate 2,354 downwards.
AGACGTGGATTCCACGTGGTTTCGTGGACTTTTCGTGGTGGTGGATACATTCACCAGATATCCACCACTATTTACCTTTCTAAAAAGATGCAAATAAAATCAGAAGAAACCATTTTTGCATCAACATTTCTCACTAAAAGGGATTTTTATTGTTCTGAACGCCATATTTCAGTATATTGTCAATTCGACGTGGAATCCACGTCGAATCGACGTGTATCAGGTTGTCTGTCGTGTACACGTCAATTCCACGTTGATGTCACGTCGATTGCCTCGAAACCCTTGATTTAGTTGCTCGTGCCAGTTGGTCTCAAATGTAGCTATGCTTCTCACTTTAAAACAGCGCCGACGAAACTGTTAGACATTTATTCTGTGACACAGCACACGCTTTTCATTCGTCATCTTCATTGAAGAATACTCAGATAGTGTACTTGACAGAACATCTTTCAAAATCTTCCGCCACCACACCAAGGAGAGTTTCGTTTCGCACGGGAAAAAGGAGGCACCGTACGTTGTTTACATTCGAAATGTTTTATCGTGTCTGTGGTCTTTTACTACAAATTACTACAAAAAATCAAACAAGCGTATGTGAATATAATTTTTTGACGTTCCCTCTTTGTATTGTCGGATTGTTAGTAATTTCTTGTCGTGCAGGTTTTGTCTTCTGTGGACGTTTAGCGATATAGAGGCACAAGAGCAGGCTGGTACCAGAACTGCTGCTGTTAATCAAAGTCGGAAGGTAAGGAAAGGTCTAAACTTATAATTTCTCAGCGTGATTCGGTTAGATGTACTTAGTGTCAAGAAAAGATATTTAATCTCTGTCTTGTATAGTGGGCGAAGTACACTGTAAATCGCAGTGTGATACTGACTGCACATTTTCTGTGATACAGATGTATTGCACGATGTTGTGATGATCATCGCAAAAAAAGTACAAGATTAAATTCATTGCTTAAATTTGTGATAACAATCACTTATTTGAGCGAAACTTCGAGGTATTATAGTTTTGTGCAATGTGCATCACACTGTTTTGCAATAAATCCAGAATTATCGCATTATTTTGCGATAAGTATCACACAATATTTGTGATAAAAA
>NW_026269639.1:0-1215 GCF_000697945.3 Frankliniella occidentalis | reverse complement strand
CCCCCTACTTCCCACCCGCCACCGCCCTACCTGCACCCCTCCTACCTCTCACATTCCTCCAACCCCCCGGCCAGAGTGCCTGCTGCTGCTGCCCCTGCTGCCGAAGATCAGGATGGAACAGGTTGGAATCCAACTCTCAAGAAAGTCATTTATTGAGACGAGGGTCGATGGAGATAGGAAGGGGCAGGGGTTCCAATGAGTTGTCCCTCTGAGGGGGTTGGAGTGGCGAGACGGAGGGCCGAGGGGGTGGGTTGTCTGTCTAATAACCTGCCGTCTCTGTCGTACCTTCCTGCGAGCCACGCGTGGGAAAGACAATGACGGCTCAGCAGCGGCGGGCGGGATTGCTCGCGAGCCACCTCGAATATTGATGGGCGGAGCGACGTGGAACGTCACGATGCGCTTGACTGGCTGCGGGAACTGACGGACTGGAGGCTACGCTGGAGCCGAAGCTGGAGCCGAGGCTGGAGCCCAGTGACCCAGGACCGTGCACCTGTCTGGAGACAATGCTCCGCACAGTCAGGCCCGCCGGCCAGGCCCCAGGCGTCCCGTCCCGTCTGGAGGTTATTCTTGTGCTATCCTGTCAGAAGGACGCCGCTGCTCCAGTTTTGTTTTCTCTGCCAAGCGGATTCCTCTCCCATAGCCATCCTGGCGCTGAGTTATAGCACGACCGAGCACGACGGTGGTGGCCGCTCCGGCTCCATGTGCAGCTCCTGCCCAGTTCTAGCTCCCGCTCCAGTTCGAGCTCCGCTACCACTCAAGCTCCAGCTACATCAGAGGCTACAGCTTCATCCCCAGCTCGAACTGAGTTGACCTCCCGCTCTGGAAAACGCAGTTTCCAAAGTCCTGCTGCCCTCTTGCGTGGAGATGAATAATGTTTTCCTAATTCACGTCACACTGCGAAAAGAACAAGCAGAAATAGTCGACCGAGTAATTTCATCGCCGAGTAATGCGCTGTTTGGTTTGTTTCATTAATGTTACTTGGAATGCCCTATAACTACGGCTATGAAACGTCACAAGCGCCTTGTCTCCGGATCGCTCCGCTTTACGCATGACACACGTCAGGAGGAAGTGGGCCATCGCCATCGTCCACGACTACATGAGCCGGTTAGGGCTCGAACCAGTGGGGGGAGAGGGGGGGGGGCGTCGTAGCGACATGGCGGTAACGGCCGGTATACGGCGAGCAGCAGTTACGCCCGTCATCAACACCACGACCGA
>NW_026269638.1:5551-5803 GCF_000697945.3 Frankliniella occidentalis | reverse complement strand
GGGGCGGGGCCGCAAAGAGAACGCTATTAATTGCTCAAAGTTCCGAGACCGCCCTCCCGATCAGCCAGCCGCCGGGGCATGCGCAGAGGGCCGACTTTGCGGACCGCACGTAAGCGTGTGTGAGAAAGTGTGTGCGAGGGAGAGAGAGGGCCGGGGCGTGCGTGCGGGGTGTGTTTTTGTGCGCGGGGGGAGACATTAATTTAAAGTCGGTCGTTGGCCCTATTCTCCTTTAAATGGCACCGTAGCCATGCC
>NW_026269638.1:481-777 GCF_000697945.3 Frankliniella occidentalis | reverse complement strand
TGATAGGTAGGCAACCAGCGCCACCCGCCCCACCCACATGTATACGGGAGACGCTAGTAGTCCCATCATTTAGTACGCAATTAGTACGTTCGATTGACACCATCCCCGGATTTTGTACGACCTTCCTTCGGGTCCTAACGACCAGTCAAAGCGGGTGGAGCCAGCGTACCGCCGCTCCACCCAATCGTCCAATCGGGCAAGCAGACATACCGTTCTAAGCGTCTGAATTAGTACGTTCCGAATAGCACGCCCCCAGATTTAGTACGACCATCCCTGGGGCCTAAATCATGAGAGCA
>NW_026269638.1:0-431 GCF_000697945.3 Frankliniella occidentalis | reverse complement strand
CCAAATATGTACGAGAGTCGCGACCGACCCTATATTTTAGTACGCAATTAGTACGTTCGATTGACACCATCCCCGGATTTTGTACGACCTTCCTTTAGGTCCTAACGACCAGTCGAAGCGGGTGGAGCCAGCGTACCGCAGCCCCACCCAATCATCCAATCGGACACATAAACACACCGTTGTGAGCGTCTGAATTAGTACGTTCCGAATAGCACGCCCCCAGATTAAGTACGACCATCCATAGGGCCTAAATCATGAAAGCAAGCTTCCTGTCGCCTGAAACATGAAAGGTAGGCAACCAGCGTCACCCGCACCACGCAAATATGTACGAGAGTTGCGACCGACCCTATATTTTAGTACGCAATTAGTACGTTCGATTGACACCATCCCCGGATTTTGTACGACCTTCCTTGTACGAGCGTCTGAATTAG
>NW_026269637.1:11632-11990 GCF_000697945.3 Frankliniella occidentalis | reverse complement strand
CGTAGAATTTATTATTTTTTTAAATTAGGGTTTGTAAGTCCTGGAAAGTTTTCGAAAATTTTCCGGAATAATTGGCAAAACTTCCCAGGCCCCGGAAATTTTCCGTTTGTTATCGGAAATTTTCAACCTTATTACCTGAGTCACACCAATCATTGATGCACCATCGGCCAAGAAGGTATGGCAGGCACAAAACTAATCGCTCACGCCACAATGATCGTTACCATAAATACGGTCACACCACACATGAGACATACTAAGGATATCGCACTTGTAATGTCACGAATGTCACATTACTTTTCCCAGCGGTGTGTCGAGTACGCTGGCGTACCGTGTCCCCCAACCCCAACAAACATTTCGT
>NW_026269637.1:6060-6602 GCF_000697945.3 Frankliniella occidentalis | reverse complement strand
CCCGCCCCGTGGGCGCGGGCCCCGGTGGTGGCGCCCGGCGACGTGGGGCCTGTCTGCTCCTTCCCTCTTGGTCGATACATATTTAAATTTCGCGCTTCTGCGTCGTCTTCCCTCTTCTTGCCTTCCCCTCCCCCGCCCATCATCATGACAATTGTTTTTTCCCCTCCTCCCCGTATAGACGTCATATAAACGCGCCATCATAAGCGGCGTCGGTTCCTGCGCCCCTCCCCTCGCCAACGCAGCGCAACCCCTTTAACGATGTTTTTGTTTGCTGCAACACGAATATGATCGGGAATTACCATAAATGACGGATGGCCCGACCGCCCTCCCTCCCTGCGTCCCTCCCTCCCTCCCTCCCCAAACTTGTTCGTTTTGTCACGCGCAACAGTGTGTCCCCGCTCGGCTTGCTCCCTGCACGACGCAACTACCGAGGGGGTATATTCACTACCAGAAAACTTGCACAAATTAATGCTCGGTGTTTTACTAAACAATTATGGTGTTATACATTAGGTAGTATACGCCTGTATTACGCAACTGCGCGA
>NW_026269637.1:0-765 GCF_000697945.3 Frankliniella occidentalis | reverse complement strand
CATTCATTCACATCCAGCCGCTCACTTTTTGATTCCAGCCAGTCACAACAGCCCAGCGGCACGCCCAGCGGCAGCAACATCACGGGATCCTTATTTCCTCTTGGCGGGGCGGGGTGGGGCGTGGTGGGGCGGGGTGGGGAGGGGAAGTCCTTCCGGAGGGGACAATAATACGGCAGGACCGGCGGGGAAGGGGGAAGCGTCGCAGCGACTCGCAGAAGGGTTCATCATAATTATTAATAATATCGCCCTGATGTGACAAGCCGTGTGTGCGTCAGCAGAGGAGGGGTTAGTTTGTGATAATAGTTTGTATATCTCTGTATAGAAAGTCGGCACACAGACTGCACTGGCAACAAAAGGGGTGTTTAACTCCATGGTGTTTACTTTTAAGAGTCGTAAGGGAGATTCGAATACGTAAAAGTGTTTAACAGTCAATTTTGGATTTTGGACACTTTTTAGTATTCAAATATCCTGTGCAACACTTGAAAGAGTACAACGAAGTGTTCGGCACTTCCTGCGTTTCTTAACTGTTTCCTAACTGCTAAGTCAGAGAGAGCACTCTAAATTTTTTACTAGAAACTTTTCCCTATCGTCATGTTTACTACAAATCCTTTACGTGCAAATTGCAAAGCAGTTTTTGCAGCAAGTGAATCTTTGCTTTCGCAAGTGCAACGGACCGTTTTGTAATTTCGACGAAATTCGCCATTCATAAATGGCATGTTCATATGTCTTCGCATGCGAAGAACTGCAGTAATTTCCTTCGCTTTT
>NW_026269636.1:10124-13024 GCF_000697945.3 Frankliniella occidentalis | reverse complement strand
CCAATCCTCACGTGCTCTCCCGCACACACACACACACACACACACTCACACCCTTTCCACAAATGTTGGGCAAATGTCAGGGCGACAGCTGTGCGCCACGCCCCGCCGCGCCGCGCCACGTCGCCTCACCGTTCGGCCGGACACCGTGTTTGAGGGGGTGGCCCTGCGTTTGACCACGGACTGTGCACGTTCGACGGGGCGGGGCGGGGCGTCGAGGACACATTTCACTGCTCCGTGACGAGGACGCGTTTATACCCTCTCGCCCGGAGATGATGATGGCCCCGTAATGACGAACGTCGAATGACGAATTTCTCATACGAGCGTTGCGTTTTGGATTTCTCATCCTCCGTCGTCATCCTCCCCTCCCCGCAGCAGCAGCCCGCCGGCGAGTATTGCCGCGTGCCGACGGAAAGGGTGCAGACGGACGGGCAAAAGTTTTAAAAGTGCGGGGAGAAAGGGGGGAGGGAAGGACGCCGGACCGCACACAAGAGAAACGGGGGAGCGGGAGTTTTAAATAACCCCCATTTGTCTGGTTCGTCACCAGATATACACGGCTCCCCCGGCGCACGGGCGCGCGCACGCGCCGAGCACCTTTACGTGGAAAGGGAAACGGGCATGCATGGTAAAGTCACGATAAACCACGGGGATTTGTGTAAAGCTTGAGAAGCTTATTGTGGGAGCAAATGATTCTATCAAATGTGTGTGGTATTCACTCTCGGACTTGAATAGAAACAGTCAACTACTTTAATTGGAAAACATATGCAGTGAGAAATTTAGACACATGGTGTGTTTCAGTTGCTGATTGAAGCGGTACAGTAGCGGTACGGCCTCCGGTGCGGCAGATGGATAGAAACTATTACGACCCGATCAACGGCTACGGCACCATCGGTTTATCCTACTCTACCCTCTGTTTCTGCTCTCTCTCTCTCTCTCTCTCTCTCTCCCTCTCTCTCTCTCTCTCTCTCTCTCTCTCTCTCTCCTTTTCTATATCCCTCTCTGTGCTCGGCCGAGGTTTCGGCTGCACACCTCATCGTCGACCCTCATTTTGCTTGCCTCCCCCTACGCAAACAATCTCGCACACCTTCTATTTCCAGCCGCGCATGTATATGTGACTGTGTGTGACTGTGTGTGTGTGTGCCTCCATAACGGACACGTATCGGGTCGCCGGCGACGGTAGAGCCACGTAACTCTTCGGGTCTCCATAATTACATACGTGCCGACCGCGGTCGGGTCGAATAGTGTGGTAAACACGTATCGATCACCGAATCGATTAGTTTCTCGGGCGAAAAGTTGTTGATGTCGGACCAACGCTTGTTTGTGTGAGTGTGTGTGTGTGTGTGTGTGTATGTGGGTGGTGTTTGTCGCGCACATGGAGAGATGGGACAGGACTTTTGTACGAAAGCTTCGCAAAATCACAGTATATGAAAAAGTAGAACGTTATACAGCAGTGTGATGTGTTTGGTCTTTTTCGAGCACGATATTGCTCGTGCCTTTACCTTGGCCAGGCATTTTTTCCCCCCTCCTCACATTTTTTTTTCATTTTCTCTCATCTGCCTCGGGAGATTGCGCACTTACCCATTCCGTCTGTTCCATCCGTCCGTTCGCGTGCGCTGCCGAGTATTTATTTGACTTCCTTTGTGTTTCCCCCCTCCCCCCGCCGTGCACTCCCCCACCACGCTGACTGGGTGCACGCCGCACCTGGACCACTCCAGTGCAGCTCATTCAATCGCTCGCTCACTCATTCCATTCATCCACCTCTAGTTTCCCTTCTCTTATTCTGTTCACCAGTTGTGTGGTTTCCAGCGTCATCCATTCCTCTTGTGGCCACGTTTCCCAGTTCAAGTACTTTGGTCTTCCAATTTTGATCACCCGAAAATCCAAGGACTGAAATCTGTAAGGAGAAATTGTGGACGAGTGTTGACGATCTTCATCGCATTCACCGCTCAAAAGTTCGTAATGGATGGGGGAAGGATACATGTGCGGAAGGTAGTTTTCGTTTCTGTACCGCACGTTGTTTGATGTCGGACTGATGTCGGCTCGCCGGTGCTGATACATCAGATGGATGTCTGATAGCCATCGGCGCGACGTCCATTTCAAGCTGGCCGACTGGTTCTACCGGAGCCAGAGCGCACGGGGCACGTGATCTGAAGAGTAAACACATGGGGTATCCCGACAACACCCTCCTGCTCCTGCACCCCCCGCGGCAGAGAGCGGGGCGAGCGGAGAGCATAGGGGTGGACGGTGGGCTAGCCATTGTCTAAGAGACCCATTATTTCGCTCGATCACAATTGCACCTATATGGACCTCATTTTGCCGCTCTGCGTAGCGTGGCGCGGCGTGGCGCGGCGCGGCTCCCCTTCCCCGGTGTAGCTTTTTAAACGGCGGGAGGTTGGTGTACCGTTTGCGCTGACGACGGGGGGTTTTGGCTTTGCCTGGTGTGCGCAGGTTGGCAGCCCGACCACCAACACTACCCCCTTGTTCAAGATCTTTTCTGTGATGTTGGCAGCATGATGTGATGAGAGGCGCGTATTGCCACTGAACTCTCTCTCTCTCCGACCTGGTCCGACTGCGGGGGGGCGCCTTCCCCGTTCGCACGTAACTAGCCGATATCAGGTCAGGGATGTAGCCTCGCGATAACGTCTGATATCGCGTCGCGCATCGCCCGTCGAGGACCCCACCGCGCCGCGGCCGTGGCGCAGCTCGAAAGAGAGAGCCTACTTCATGCTGGTGGGAACATTCTGGTCCACGGGCGGGCACACCGTTGTGAGGCTCAATGTCGCCAACATGACAATGGATGAAAGAGAACCCTCATGGATGGCATGCACCGTGCATCTCGTAGCCACCCTCCTCTCTCTCCCTCTCTCTCTCTCTCTCTCTCTCTCTCTCTCTCTCTCTCTCTC
>NW_026269636.1:4216-9140 GCF_000697945.3 Frankliniella occidentalis | reverse complement strand
CCCCTCCCCTCCCCGCCCCGCCCCGCCTCGCGTCGAACAACAGGTGCCCAGATGGGGCACGTTCAGGTTCAGGTGAGCACCACATGTCCGGCCCGGCCCGCCGCCGCCGCCGAGTTGTAAAAGTATGGATAAACACGGCAGCACCGAGCGCGGCTAAAGTACACTGCAAAGAGCGTCTCTCTTCGAACTGTTTGCACGTCGCGGGGGCGCCCCCTCGCTTCCTGTCAATAACAGCTGCAAATAGTTTCGCCCTGGGCGGCCACCGTCACCAACGGCACCACCGCCACCTGGCCCTCTGATCGCCGCCCTGGTCGTCGTCATCCTCTTCAACTCCGCCGCGACGCCGCCGACCTCGCCGAAGCCATTGACGGGGACCATAAAGCCCCCGGGCCCCCCGGGCCACATGAAGCGCACATGGATGGGACGGTGTCTTTGCTCGGCAGCTCGGCGGAGCCTCCTCGGCACGCCAACCATAAATTATTTATTGTTTAGTTTTCGGGTCCCGGCCGGCCCCGGCTGGCTCGGGTGGAGCGGGCGAGCTCCGGTGAGAACCTGCCCGCCCGCCGCCCAGTGGGCCGCCGGCCTGGTGTTTGAACCAGTGTAGTTAGTGCCGGCTGCCCGCCGCGCGCCCCGCGCCGTGTCGGGCGCACCGGACCGAGAGGGGCAGTTAGGCCCTCGGCTGCTGGTGGACCGACCGCCCCATGTGACACGCCGACATGTGCACGAGTGAGCGAGTGAGGGGCTCGGTAGTGTGTACCAAGGTCCGGACAGCGTCGTAATTGCGAAAAATCATGCGCCCCACCATCCCTATCATCTCTCTCTTTCTCTCTCTCTCTCGCTCTATCTCTCTCCCCCTCTCGTTGGCTCGCTCGGCACCCCTTTTCGACTCAACATTCAGGATAGTCTCTCCTGCCCCTTTCTATTTTCTGTCCCAATCTTTGTCTCAGCCCCCCCCCCCTTACACCCGCTCCCCTGACAGAACTGTCCCGACTGTTGTTCCATGCAAAAGCAGTCCAGCCCCCCTCGGCGGGGCTCCACTCCACCGCGGGGGCTCGGGCCGGCTAGGGCCGCCTCCCCCACCCTGGGCTCCACGCTCCACCCCGTGCGCGCGTGCTCGCCGTGACGGCCGTGACGACAGCCCGTGACGACGCTGCTGCGTGACGGGGAGCTGACGTGACGCCGCCAAACGTCAATCGGCGACGTCCCCGGACGTACCCGACGACGCGCTGCTCCTCCTGCTGCAGCGCGCGCCGAGGACGTCTTGAGGACAGCCGGCTGTTTGCGCAGCGGGGTCGCGGGATACGGAGCACTGACACGCTCCTTATCGACGTCGACGTGTTCGTCCACACCCCGGGCAGCCTCCAAGTCCAACCGGCAACACGAGGTGCCCGTCGACCACCGCACGCCTCGAGCTTCGTGAGAGGTGTTCTTTGAAGTTCGTCGTCGACCACCACAGAATAATTATTCCACTAATGGCCAACCCTAACGTCCACCACCCCCTGACATGGTGATTGCCCTTCGTCCACACCGTTGTTCCTCCTCGAGGACCTGAGGACCCCGCCGACGCTCCTCCAAGGACGACAGAGGTGACTCTCGGTGTGGAATTACGTGTCGCTTCTGAGAAGCACTCCTCGCTGGAGGTCACTACACGCTGCTGGCGGGGCGCGGCGGGGCGCGGCGCGCCAGGGTGACGCATTCACTTGAGGCGCTCGGGGTGCCAGGCTCGGCCGGCCCGTGAGAGCGACGCGGCTCCGCGGCGGTGAGGCTGCGCCGCGGCGCGGCTAGCGCGGCCCGCGGAGGCCGTGGCGGGGGTTAGTACGGCGCACGGCCGCCAGGGCGGGGCGGGCGCTAGCTCCTTGGTGCGCGTCCCGTCCTCGCCTGACCCGCTCCCCTCGCCCTCCCCTTTCTGTTTCGAATGACCCGCGCGGCCCCGCGGCGGCGCGCTCGGCCCGGCTCGGCTCTGCTCGGCTGTCGCTCGGCTCGACTCTCGCGTCGCCGGGGGTAGGGGAGGGGCTGCGTGGCGTTAGGCTCAGGCAGGTTGTGTTTGCTCTGATGCAGTCAGTAGGCCATGGTTGCCCGAAGCGAGAAGACTATGTACGGCTGCTATCCCGATAGTTACTCGTACCGCCTCTGGAGTCTAGCTAACGTGTGGAGTACATGCCAGCGTAAGTGCGAAGCCAGAGACTGACCCAACCGCTTCAAGCCTTAACTATTGAGTTGGCCTTATTACCTAGCTGTGCTTCGGTTGGTAGACAGTTTTTTATATAACTAGTGTGTGTGAGTGCGGACCAGCGACCTATCGACAAAAATATTCAACCCTCAAGACTGAAGATGGCCTGTGAAGGCAGCAACTGACAATGGAGGATATCCCGCTGGCTCTCGAATCTCTCTCCGCATCCTACTGGCAACTGTTCCCTTGGCTGCGGACCCTACCGCTGGCCGCCGGCGCCAACAAGAAAACCATGGGTGATTGTTAATTTTTATTCTACGACACGCTTCTTGGTTTTAAGCCGGGCCTGCTGCTTATTCTTTTGGTTGGGTGGTGTTGTCTCCCTGGGGTGCTTGGTTTTTTTTTATACCAAAAAAAGAAACCACTTCGGAAGGGCCCCAGGCCGCTTGGGGACGGACTGAGCCAAGATACTTGTTGAGTGCAGTGCAAAGTGTTAGTGAGTGAAGCCAGTGCGACGAGTGTCATGCCCCTGTGAAGGACACAGACATGCCGGAGTTTTTCCAAGCTGACGATCAGAGTGAGTTCAGAAGAGTGTGTTTTCTTCAGATGGCCGGGCCATATGTGTGTGATTGTGTGTGGTGGTGGTGGTGGTTGTTGGTGGTGGTGGTGTTCGTGTGTGTGACACTAGTTAGAATGAGATGCTGGTTGTTTTTGCTTTTGAGTGAGTGTGTGCGTGTATGTGTATGTGCGTGAGTGTGTGTGACAGGTGGTGGGATAATCCCTCCAAGGGGGGCACCTGATGCGCTCAGTAGCACCGCCGTCGTACGTAGACTGTTTGTGGTAGCAGGGGGTTGTGCTGTAGTTAGAGGAGGCGCTAGTGTGGAGCAAGGCGGGGGCGCCCACGACCCTTCGATCTCACAAGTGTGTTAGGTGAGGCTGTGCGGGGGTGTTCCCCCGGGGACGCGGTGGGGCGGGGCGGGGCGGTACGAGGCGTACCGTGTGTGGTGCCGTCTAAAATTACCAGGCCGACTTAATTTACGATGGGACTCGATCCGAATAGATGGACGCGGACAGCCCGTGCCAGCGGCGGCCGCGGCACGGCTAAAGGCGTTTGTCATAAAACTGAACAGTCTGTGCGCGAGCCTGCCGCCGGCCCGGCCCGGCCTCAGCGCCCAGGTGCCGCCCCTACCCCGCCCCCGGTGTCCACGCGTGGACGACCGGCGAAGACGGACGGCGGCGTCCGCGCCCACGCGTCGCCGCCGGCGACCGGCCGAGCGTGTCGACGCGGCGACGGCCGGCGAGGCACCTCGCCGCCCAGGAGTATCGAGTCGTCTTGTGTCCCGGGAACCGCGAAGTATATAGGTCGAGCCTACTCTATGAACGATTGCGTGGAATTCCCTGCTCGGGGCACTCGTCGTCGGGGTGCTCTGCCGGTCGCTTCGACGCGCTCCCCGCAGCGACACGTGCACGTCGCCCTGCTCGCGGCCGTCAGCCTCGTTCGCTCAATAATTTCTCTCATGGCGATCTTCGCGGCCGTTCGTTTCCGCGGATCAGCTAACGATATGTGAATGGGGCCAATGCCGGCAGATGAGCGACGCGGGCGCCTGCCGGGTCCTTGAGCACGCACACACACGCACACACAAACACACACGCGCCATCACATTCTCTCACACGCACGGGAAATCGTCGCGCTTGTCGCGGCAACGCGCTGCGGGGGCGGGGGCCGGGGGGAAGGAGTGGGACGACGCTTTTGATCAGCGGGCCCAGCCCGGCCCCGCCCGCCACCTCTCACCGGGTGAACGGCGGCCTTGGCCTTCTCTGACGGCGTCCTCGATGCACCCGCCGCCCCGCGCCGTCCGTCCCGTCGCGGTGTTTTGCACTGGCAGCGTTTGCGTTTATCTCGGTCTGCACGGCGGCCTCGGCAGCGACGGTGCGCCGCGGTCGCGTTATCGGCGGCCTCGGTGTCGCCGACGAGGAGAGCAGCGGAGGCGAAAGGAGGCCGAGCCTGGCGGAGCCTGGCGGAGCCTGGCGGTGGGCACGGCGCGGCCTGGGAAGCCAAGGTGGCCCTGCCCGGCCGGCCCAGCCCTCGGTGTTTGTCGCTGATTGCTCCGTAAACAGACCGGAGTCAACAGCTTGCGGGCCTTGCGGGCCCTCGGCACGGTGAGAGGCAGGCGCTCCACGGACCCGTTACTGCTGCTGTTGTCTGCTCACAAAGGTCGGGCTGCTCAAGGGTCGCGGGAGAGACGGGCCGGCGCCGACCCACGGTCGCCCGGGGACGGGAGGTGAAAGATGTTCGTCAGATGTGAGGTGCCCGTCGAGGGAACGCGTCCCGGCGACTGGTCGCCCAGGTCGTTTGCGAGGGCGGACCACGCACGTTGAGATCGTGAGGAGGTGCGCGTCGTGGGTGCGAGTCCCGGTGGCAGGTCGCTCAGGCCGGTTGCGTGGGTGGACTGCAAGGTGCGGTCACGAGGAGGTGGTCGTCAAGTACGGGGCTTCCAGGTGGCAGGTCGCACAGGTCAGTGGCGGGGGTGGTCCGCGCGGTGGGGTCATGAGGAGGTGCCCGCCGAGGGTCGGGCAGGTCGGCCGCGGCACGGTAATCACCCAATCACCTTGCCAAGACTCTCGGCGCGGGAAACAGGTGGGGGCGGACGGGCGCAGGCGGCCCGGCCCGGCCCGGCGCGACCAATGAGCGACGCGCTCCCCCACCTCGCCGCCAATCAGAGGCCAGGTGGGGCGAGCGGTGCGCGGGGGGAG